>NC_056430.1:5280124-5327624 GCF_018296145.1 Oncorhynchus tshawytscha | reverse complement strand
GCGGAGCAGTTGCCGTACCAGGCGGTGATACAGCCCGCCAGGATGCTCTCGATTGCTCTCGATTGTGCATCTGTAGAAGTTTGTGAGTGCTTTTGGTGACAAGCCGAATTTCTTCAGCCTCCTGAGGTTGAAGAGGCGCTGCTGCGCCTTCTTCACGATGCTGTCTGTGTGAGTGGACCAATTCAGTTTGTCTGTGATGTGTATGCCGAGGAACTTAAAACTTGCTACCCTCTCCACTACTGTTCCATCGATGTGGATAGGGGGTGTTCCCTCTGCTGTTTCCTGAAGTCCACAATCATCTCCTTAGTTTTGTTGACGTTGAGTGTGAGGTTATTTTCCTGACACCACACTCCGAGGGCCCTCACCTCCACCCTGTAGGCCGTCTCGTCGTTGTTGGTAATCAAGCCTACCACTGTTGTGTCGTCCGCAAACTTAATGATTGAGTTGGAGGCGTGCGTGGCCATGCAGTCGTGGGTGAACAGGGAGTACAGGAGAGGGCTCAGAACGCACCCTGGTGGGGCCCCAGTGTTGAGGATCAGCGGGGAGGAGATGTTGTTGCCTACCCTCACCACCTGGGGCGGCCCGTCAGGGGCCCGTCAGGAAGTCCAGTACCCAGTTGCACAGGGCGGGGTCGAGACCCAGGGTCTCGAGCTTGATGACGAGCTTGGAGGGTACTATGGTGTTGAATGCCGAGCTGTAGTCGATGAACAGCATTCTCACATAGGTATTCCTCTTGTCCAGATGGGTTAGGGCAGTGTGCAGTGTGGTTGAGATTGCATCGTCTGTGGACCTATTTGGGCGGTAAGCAAATTGGAGTGGGTCTAGGGTGTCAGGTAGGGTGGAGGTGATATGGTCCTTGACTAGTCTCTCAAAGCACTTCATGATGACAGATGTGAGTGCTACGGGGCGGTAGTCGTTTAGCTCAGTTACCTTAGCTTTCTTGGGAACAGGAACAATGGTGGCCCTCTTGAAGCATGTGGGAACAGCAGACTGGTATAGGGATTGATTGAATATGTCCGTAAACACACCGGCCAGCTGGTCTGCGCATGCTCTGAGGGCGCGGCTGGGGATGCCGTCTGGGCCTGCAGCCTTGCGAGGGTTAACACGTTTAAATGTCTTACTCACCTCGGCTGCAGTGAAGGAGAGACCGCATGTTTTCATTGCAGGCCGTGTCAGTGGCACTGTATTGTCCTCAAAGCGGGCAAAAAAGCTGACTCCACACTCCAAGACTGCTTCCATCACGTGGACTGGGAGATGTTTCGTATTGCGTCAGATAACAATATTGATGAATACGCTGATTCGGTGTGCGAGTTCATTAGAACGTGCGTTGAAGATGTCGTTCCCATAGCAACGATTAAAACATTCCCTAACCAGAAACCTTGGATTGATGGCAGCATTCGTGTGAAACTGAAAGCGCGAACCACTGCTTTTAATCAGGGCAAGGTGTCTGGTAACATGACTGAATACAAACAGTGCAGCTATTCCCTCCGCAAGGCTATCAAACAAGCTAAGCGTCAGTACAGAGACAAAGTAGAATCTCAATTCAACGGCTCAGACACAAGAGGCATGTGGCAGGGTCTACAGTCAATCACGGACTACAGGAAGAAATCCAGCCCAGTCACGGACCAGGATGTCTTGCTCCCAGGCAGACCAAATAACTTTTTTGTCCGCTTTTTTGCCCGCTTACTCTGATTAAATGTCAGGAAAAACTTGAGTTTAAATGTATTTGGCTAAGGTGTTTGTAAACTTCCGACTTCAACTGTATACACAGGATACTACCCTCCACAACACTATGTCACCAGGACATATACAGGATACTACCCTCTACAACACTATGTCACCTATACTACCCTCCACAACATAACCTTCACTATGTCACCAGGACATATACAGGATACTACCCTCCACAACATAACCTTCACTATGTCACCAGGACATATACAGGATACTACCCTCCACAACATAACCTTCACTATGTCACCAGGACATATACAGGATATTACCCTCCACAACATAACCTTCACTATGTCACCAGGACATATACAGGATACTACCCTCCACAACATAACCTTCACTATGTCACCAGGACATATACAGGATACTACCCTCCACAACATAACCTTCACTATGTCACCAGGACATATACAGGATACTACCCTCCACAACATAACCTTCACTATGTCACCAGGACATATACAGGATGTTACCCTCCACAACATAACCTTCACTATGTCACCAGGACATATACAGGATACTACCCTCTACAACATAACCTTCACTATGTCACCAGGACATATACAGGATACTACCCTCCACTATGTCACCAGGACATATACAGGACACTACCCTCTACAACACTATGTCACCAGGACATATACAGGACACTACCCTCTACAACACTATGTCACCAGGACATATACAGGACACTACCCTCTACAACACTATGTCACCAGGACATATACAGGACACTACCCTCTACAACACTATGTCACCAGGACATATACAGGACACTACCCTCCACTATGTCACCAGGACATATACTGGATGCTACCCTCTACAATATAACCTTCACTATGTCACCAGGACATATACTGGATACTACCCTCCACAACACAACCTTCACTATGTCACCAGGACATATACAGGATACTACCATCTACAACACAACCTTCACTATGTCACCAGGACATATACAGGATACTACCCTCCACTATGTCACCAGGACATATACAGGATACTACCCTCCACAACATAACCTTCACTATGTCACCAGGACATATACTGGATACTACCCTCCACAACATAACCTTCACTATGTCACCAGGACATATACAGGATACTACCCTCCACAACATAACCTTCACTATGTCACCAGGACATATACAGGATACTACCCTCCACAACATAACCTTCACTATGTCACCAGGACATATACAGGATACTACCCTCCACAACATAACCTTCACTCCAAATCAAAACTCCAACCTACAACCTGATTTCAGACAAAATTACCTGGAAGGATTCCTGGAAGGATTCCTGGAAGGATTCCTACTACCAAGATTCGTATTTCCAAGGTCTATACAGCAAATGCTCTGGCAAACCAACGACCAGCAAAAGAAGAACAAGAAACATCAACATCATCCAACCTGGAACTGAGAGAGTAATGTTTAGTCTGAAGCTACTTTTACAGCCAAGAAAAAAAAAAGAAATTACAATGTTATATTGTACTTTATTAGGACTGAATGCGAAGTTAAGGCTACCGAGTTTGCTAGGACTGAACAGATCCAGCTGCAACTTCAATTACCACTGAAGTGTGAAGTGAGAGGTGTCAAAGCCCTTGAGCCCAACAATGGCAGAAGAGTTTTCCAGCCTCCCCACCCAAATTCAGAGGCCTTTGAAGCCCCCTCCCTCTGTGCAGCTGTCATTACAACACAGTACCCCTGGATTCATCTCTATTTTGAAATCAGATATACAGCCAGGATACCAGGATACTTCAATTGTAAATTACCTCAATAAGAAACGATATTGTTGCTTTGATCACATCAGAAGATATCCTCCTCGCCATCTCCAAATTACAACAGCCACAGGAAAATTTTGTTTGAATGTCGTAAAGGATCATCCGCCGAAACTGAAGAGATATAGCTAGCTAACGACCTGCTTTTCCAGGTTGAAAGACAGGGTAGACAGAGACTTGCTAGCTACGTTAGCTAGCTTGCTGGGATTTTCTACAAGGGATCTTCCTCCTGAAAAAGCTTCTCTGCAGTTTGTGTGACATCTACTCCCGTTGGCTGCTGCACTGCTGCTTGGATTCCACCTGCGATCTGTTCACTGTCTGCCCCTGGTTGTCTCCTCCTGTTTGGTACAGGTACCCCCGCCACACTCCCCTTCTTTCCCGAGGTTTCACTCACCTCTAGCACACACGCACTGTTGGGGCAAGTTACTCCAAACTTACAATGACCCCAAGTCATTATATATTGTTTCTGGTGCTTAATGCTATTTATCCCACGACTCCTATCTGCTTTGTTGACTATGAACTTTCTTGTTTACCCAACCGTGGGACAGACTATGTTTGTTCCCACACTCGGGACTCTGACTCTCTATTATTTGCACGGACTGTTGGCCTCCCGTCCTATTCTATCCAACTCTGGCCGGCTTTATATTCATGTTACCTGATTAAATTGCTGTATAATAGGATATTGTTGTCATCTATTGCACATTGCTTGCTGTTTGGGGTTTTAGGCTGGGTTTCTGTACAGCACTTTGAGATATCAGCTGATGTACGAAGGGCTATATAAATACCTTCGATTTGATTTGATTCAAATGTCATAAGTAAGCATTTCACTGAAAGGTCTACCTACACCTGTTGTATCTGGCGCATGTGACCAATAACATTTGATTTGATTTGAAATCAAGACTGCAGAGCTCTCCCTGTCCTACCCCGTGCCTTGAATATATTACTGTTGATGGTATGTGGAAATGTGCATGCACACCCTGGCCCATCTACTGTTGCTAGCCTCAATTCTGACTTGTGCTCTGATATCTGCTTCACTGATTTCTGCTCCCCATAAAAGCCTGTGTTTTCTGCACGTTAACACTAGAAGCTTATTACCCAATTGAAAGTGTGGGTTCACAGCTCCAATCCAGATGTGTTGGTCATTACTGAGATGTGGTTAAGAAAAAGTGATTTGAACACTGTTAACCTTTCTGGTTATAACCTTTTTCGGCAAGACAGATCTTCCAAAGGTGGTGGAGTGGCAATCTTTACCAAGGAACACCTTCAGTGCTCAGTTGTCTCCACCAAGTCTGTCCCCAAACAATTTGATTTGCTAGTTTTAAGCATTAAACTTTCCAAATAACTATTTTTTGACTGTTGCTGAATTTTGTCATTCATCATCAGCACTGGCCTGTACCTGACCTGCCCTAAGCTCTCTCCTGGCCCCTTTACACTCTGAATTTGTCCTGCTAGGTGACCTAAACTGGGACATGCTTAAACCACCTGACCAAGTCCTAAAGCAATGGGACTCCCTAAATCTTTCTCAGATTAATACCAATCCCACAAGGTATGACTCCAAACACCCAGAAAAGGCTATTCTCTTTGATGTTATCATCACAAATAATCCTGATAGGTATGGTGTTTTCTGTAATGATTTTAAGCTGTAAAACAGTGATCACTATGTTCGTAATGGTTGCTCAGTGAAACGACCTGTCCTGATTTGTCATAGACTCTTGCTAAAAAGCTTTAATGAGCAAGCCTTCCTTCATGACCTGGCCTCTCTGTAAACTTGATCCCCTCTGTCAAAGACGCTTGGACCTTCTTTTTTTAAATCGTTTATATGTTAACAAACGCGCCCGCATAAAGAAAATGAGAATTTCAAACAGGTTCAGCCCCTGGTTCGACCGTGATCTGGCAGAGTTACTCCACCTCGAATTGCATTTTTTCTAAATATCGTCACACGCATACTTAGGCTGACTGGCTCTCGTTCAGGCAAATGAGAATTAAGTGCACTCAGGCTATCCGGCCAAAGTTAGTTACTTTAAGGAGCAGTTCTCTGTCTGTGTGTCTAACCCAGGAAGTTCTGGAAAATTGTTAAAGACCTAGAGAAAAAACCCTCCGCCTGCCCATGTCCCTTAATGTTGATGGTGTGGTTGTTACTGACAAGAAGCACATGGCTGAGCTCTTTAATCACCACTTCATTAAGTCAGGATTCCTGTTTGACTCAGCCATGCGTCCAACATTTCCTCATCTCCCACCCCTTCTAATGCAAGTAGCCCTGATGCTCCTCCCTCTTTTTAACCTGCCCCGCTACAACGTTTCTTGCTGCAGTCTGAGGTCCTAAAGGAACTCCTTAAACTTGACCACAAAAGAAACATCTGGGTCAGATGGTTTAGACCCTTTCTTCTTTTTAGGTTGCATCCCTTATCATTGCCAAGCCTATCTCTGACCTTTTTAACCTGTCTGTCCTCTCTGGGGAGGTTCCCATTCCTTGGAAGGCAGCCACGGTGCGTCCTTTATTTAAAGGGGAGATCAAGCTGATCTTAACTGTTATAGGCCAATTTCTATTTTGCCCTGTTTATCAAGTGTTGAAAAAACTTGTCAATAATCAACTGACTGGCTTTCTTGATGTCTGTAGTATTCTCTCTGGTATGCAATCTGGTTTCCGGTCAGGTTATGGATGTGTCGCTGCAACCTTAAAGGTCCTCAATGATGTCACCATTGCCCTTGAGTCTAAGCAATGTTGTGCTGCCATTTTTATTGACTTGCCAAAGCTTTTCATACGGTAGACCATTCCATTCCTGTGGGCCTGCTAAGGAGTATTGGTGTCTCTGAGCGGTCTTTGGCCTGGTTTGCTAATTACCTCTCTCAGAGTGCAGTGTATAAAGTCAGAACAGCTGCTGTCTCAGACGCTGCCTGTCACCAAGGGAGTACCCCAAGGCTCGATCCTAGGCCCCACACTCTTCTTCTCAATTTACAGCAACATAGCTCAGGCAGTAGGAAGCTCTCACATCCATTTATATGCAGTCTTATACTCAGCTGGCCCTTCCCCGGATTGTGTGTTCAACGCTCTACTACAAACCTGTCTTAGGGTCCAACAAGCTTTCTCTGCCCTTAACCTTGTTCTGAAAACCTCCAAAAACAAAGGTTATGGTTTGGTTTGGTAAGAGGAATGCCCCTCTCCCCACCGTTGTGATTACTAAATCTGAGGATTTAGAGCTTGAGGTACTCACCTCATACAAGTACTTGGGAGTATGGCTAGACGGTACACTGCCCTTCTCTCACACATATCAAAGCTGCAAACTAAGGTTAAACCTTGACTTGCTCATCTTTCACCCCAGCTGCCAAACTTACCCTGATTCAGATCCTACCCATGCTCGAATACGGAGACGTAATTTACACATGATCAATTAAATGTATAGATCTGCAAGTAAAGGTGCTCTCCAGCTGCTAGATGTACTTTAAAATGAATTGTATCTTGTGAATTGTAAACTATATTTCACCTTTTAACCTCATAGAGAAACTGCACTAGTCTAATAGAAAAAAATTTAAATTGTGTGAAGAAAATCACCAGCAGCAGCTTCTCACAACAATAACATCTCCTATTATTTATAAACCCAAAAGATAAAACAAGATCTGCTGTTATTTTCTTCTCTGTTATTAATGGCTGCATTATGTCACTTTTGGGAGCAATTGACCAAATTCGCATAGAAATGTGAGTTATAGATTTGTCATTCTCATTGAAAGCAAGTCTAAGAAGCGGTTGATCTGTTCTATGTGTTACTTCTATGCTTCCTATTCTTAAGTTAAATGTTTTGTCTTTTACTTTCGTTTTTTTACACCAGCTCCAAACAACTGAAAATACTATATTTTTGGTTATGGAAAATATATTACAGTGTTTTAGAGAATACAATGGTTCTCTACCCTATACTTGCTTGTTTTGTCACATAAACGTAAATAAGGCAAATTCTTAGAATTTTTGCAACCAGGAAATGGGGGAGTGATTTATGCATAGTTCATTTTGAATGATTTATAAACTAGTTACACAATCAAGAAAACAGTAATTCTGTGAGTAGAACAGAAGTGCAAATTTTGTGAGCGTAGACTTATTATTTTTCATGTTGTTTTCTTGTATTTTATCTTAAATTATTAATTGAATCAAAAAAGACTTATCAACTCTTTATCTTTTGTTTTTTTTCCCAGATAACTGAGTCAGGCAAGGAGACGCTACCAACATGGCTGCACTGGGACTGGGAGAGCAACGTCCTACAGGGTCTACCACTGGGTGAGGACAAGGGTGTCCACTATATCTCCGTCTCCGCATCCAATGGCAGCCAGGATATCTTCTCCATCGAGGTGCACCCAGAGGAACACGCTGACACTGACCCGATCCAGGTAGCCATCCAGTCAGCATCCAACAACTCCAACAACGAGGTAGAGCCATTCGTCTGTGGCAACGAGGAGCCGGTGACGGTGCTCACAGTGATTCTGGATGCCGACCTGACCAAGATGAGCTCCAGGCAGAGGGTGGAGCTGCTGACCAAGATGAAGAAGTTCTCTGGCGTGGCGCTGCAGCACATGAAGATACATCCTGTGGTCAACAACAGATTGTTCGATATGTCCGCCTTCATGGCCGGACCGGGAAATGCCAAAAAGGTGGTGGAGAACGGAGCCCTGTTATCCTGGAAGCTGGGCTGTTCCCTGGACCAGAGTAACGTCCCTAATATTAGTAGTGTCCAGGCGCCGGCTAAAGAGGGCACTATGTCGGCTCAGTTGGGATATCCGGTTGTCGGTTGGCACATCGCCAACAAGAAGCCTCATATCCCAAAACGGGTGAGGCGCCAGCTCAACAATACCCCTACTCCTGTTCTAGCTCTGCTTCCCCCAACGTCTGTCGTCGAGCCCCCTATTCGCATTGTACCCACCCTATCGTCACCTGCCATTGCTGCCCCCACAGACAGCTCTGCCCCACCCATGAGAGGGCCTGTGCCCTTGCCCATGAAGCCCACAATCCGTGTCAGAGACTCTTATTCCCACACTCCCAGTCAGGGTGCACCCCTGCCAACCAGAGTGATGGAGTCCACTAGTACCATCTCCATTGAACCCACCATGACCAGGCATACTGTTGTGGAAGCCACGCTGACACTCCCTCCACCCATCACAGTCGCCACCAGAAAGCCAACCAAAAAACCAAAGAGACCGAAGACCACTCCGATGCCAAGGGAGCCCAAGACCACCACAGCCAAACCAGCCAGGCGCACTACACCGTCGTCCATCGTGCCTGACCCAAGAAACGAGAAACCAGATCTCCGCAACCCCATCGATCAGGTCAATGCCTTCGTGGGCACATATTTTGAAGTGAAAATCCCATCTGATACTTTCTTTGACAAGGAGGATGGTACGACAGACAAGTTGAGGTTGACATTGAGGATGAACCACAACGAAGTGGTCGGAGATGATTCCTGGATACAGTTTAATAGCACAAGTCAGCTGCTGTATGGTCTACCTGACTCGAACCACATCGGGAAGCACGAGTACTTCATGCAGGCCACCGATAAGGGCGGTCTGAACGCAATCGATGCCTTTGAGGTCCGTGTGAACCGTTGGGCTCCCAACGATAAGTCCCCGGTCTTGTTCCAGGCTCGCTTCCACGGGGAACCTCACCAGGTGACCAACGACATCCACAAGAAGATTTTGCTCATCAAGAAACTGGCGTACTCGTTCGGGGACCGCAACAGCAGCACGGTCACCCTGAGGAACATCACCAAGGGATCAATCATGGTGGAGTGGACCAACAACAGCCTCCAGCAGAACCCCTGTCCCAAGGAGAAGATCCAGACCATGTCCAGGAGGATCTCTAACGCCCAGGGAAGGCCCTCCCAGACATTCATCTCCACCATGGAGCCTGAATTCAAACCCATCGACATCAAGGTCAAAGGGACAGCCGCCTGCCAGAACTACATGTTCGTGCCGCCGAGTGAAATCACCATTCCTTTACCCCCGGCCGTCACCCCGGCGCTCGGCGCCGGACGCCAGAGCACGGACGACGTCTACCTTCACACGGTCATCCCTGCGGTAGTGGTGGCGGCCATCTTGCTGATCGCCGGCATCATCGCCATGATCTGCTACCGTAAAAAGCGCAAAGGAAAGCTGACCATCGAGGACCAGGCTACCTTCATCAAGAAGGGGGTACCCATCATTTTCGCAGACGAGCTTGACGACTCCAAGCCCCCTCCGTCCTCCTCCATGCCCCTCATCCTGCAGGAGGAGAAACCCCCACTGCCCCCGCCTGAGTACCCCAACATGACCAGTCCAGAGACCACCCCCCTGAACCAGGACCTTCTGGGGGAGTACACAGCTCTGAGGGATGAAGATCCCAATGCCCCTCCCTACCAGCCTCCACCCCCTTTTACTGTCCCCATGGAAGGTAAAGGCTCTCGTCCAAAGAACATGACCCCCTACAGATCCCCACCACCTTACGTGCCACCCTAAGGTTAGCTGGCTCCTCCAGAGGAGGAGAGGGGAAGCAGGGGGGACATGTAACCGTCTCACACCAGTGTTGTCTGTTTGGAAATAAGGGGTGGGAGGAGGAGGGTAGAGGCTCTGCAAAGTGGCAATGAACTTCGGACATTTTGGGTTGGGAGGGTTTTGGGCTGATCTGATCAAGGCTGAGTTAAAGTTGAATGATGGGAGGGAGGGAGAACTAGGTGGTAGCCTCGACAACAATAGCCACAACAATGACACTATTCAGTCTCTCGTCATCTCATTGGTTACAGCTGAACAGCTAGATTGAGAAGACACGCCCCTCCTGTCCCAGCAGCTTTTTTCTCCATTTGAAACTAAATGGCCTTTTGTTTTATTTTGCGTCTTTTGGTTCTGGTTTTCTTCTGTTTTTGACTTGACTTTAAGATCAAACTACTTGCCTTTTTTTAATCTTCTTTTATCTTGAATAATACAAGAGGACAATAAACAAACACACTGCAGGCAAAAAGGTTTTTTAATGATGAGATAGAGAGTTCTATGAATGAAAACAAACACAACATAATCATGTTGATCTGGGACAGCCAACCCTGCAGACAGTTAAACACAGTGGTTGATCGATGTGGCGGTGGCTGTTTGGATTCAATAAGGTTTGCCTTTTAACAATAATTGTATGTTTTTACCCTTATTCACACAATGTCTAGTCAAGATGAGCATAACAAGGGTAGCCTAAAAGAAGAATTAGAAATTAGTATTAGTATTTTTTTTTTTTTTACTTTATATCTTTAAGGTTAGATTAGATTAGATAGGATTGTTTTGGTGGTGGAGCAGATCTCCTGACTGAAATAGCCTGCAGGATCCCTTTTTCCCCCAATCAGAAAGGAACGGTACACCTAGTAGGTAGGCCTAGTCAGGGTTAGTGAACGTTAACATGGAAGGCAATGACAACCAGATGGGTACCCTGGCCTGGTTATGACCAGATGGGTACCCTGGCCTGGTTATGACCAGATGGTTACCCTGGCCTGGTTATTATCAGATGGTTACCCTGACCTGGTTATGACCAGATGGTTACCCTGGCCTGGTTATGACCAGATGGTTACCCTGGCCTGGTTATGACCAGATGGTTACCCTGGCCTGGTTATGACCAGATGGTTACCCTGGCCTGGTTATGACCAGATGGTTACCCTGGCCTGGTTATGACCAGATGGTTACCCTGGCCTGGTTATGACCAGATGGTTACCCCCTGTTATGACCAGATGGTTACCCTGGCCTGGTTATGACCAGATGGTTACCCTAGCCTGGTTATGACCAGATGGTTACCCTGGCCTGGTTATGACCAGATGGTTACCCTGGCCTGGTTATGACCAGATGGTTACCCTGGCCTGGTTATGACCACATTTCTTGTTTTTTACTTTGCGTGAGTTTCCCAAAGCCACCCAAAATCATTCAAGAGAGAAATATAACACAATACAATGCCCCTTTTTACTATTCTTGCGTAAAATGGGTTAAAATTAGTATCATGATCCGAATATGATCATAACATTGACCATTTGAATGCCATTTTGCCTTTATGGTGATGCGACAAGTGTCTTCTGTAAATAACGATGGATCTGCCTGTGTGTATTTTTAGTCCCCCCCCCCCAAAAAAAAACGTTTTGTGTAAATCAGATGTGGAAAAAGCCTCCTGCAGTTTATTTTAGACAAGGGGTAATTTATTTTTTTATGTAGTGATGATACTCTTGTTTTCACAGTTTATGCGGTAAAACAGTTTAGGGCCGTTGAGAGTGATTGAGAATGTCCTGAAAGGGATACAACATGTATTCACAACTCAAAGGTCATTGTTGAGAGGAGGGTAGGAGAGTTAGAGAGAGAAAGAAAAGGGAATATCCCAATAACAAGATTACCAGAAAACACAGAAAAAAATGGTTGATAAAATCTCTATCTAATTTTTTTACAACGTTTTTGATACAGCATCAAATTGTTTAAAAAAAATAATCTATAAATACATTAATAGTGTACTGCAATTTTTAAAATCTTAGAGTAGAGAATTGATCCCTTATTATATACCTTTTCTCATTGGTCACCTATTTCAAGTGATTTTTTTTTTTGATTTTGCCATATTGTCGAATTGAAATGTACCTCCTGTTATACAGTCGGAATGACCCATTTCATGTAATCACACATTTTATTTAATGTTCAAATTCTTCACTAACGACTTTGAAAGTGACCCTTTGCAATAATGTAAGGAGCTGCCTGGTGGTGGTGGTGGTGAGTGGTCAATGCAGGTTAAGATGAGTGATGATGTTTTACACGCATAATGATGATGATCATGTACACGCATAATAATGATGATGATGTGCACGCATAATAATGATGATGATGTACACGCATAATGATGATGATGATGTACACGCATAATAATGATGATCATGTACACGCATAATGATGATGATGATGTACACGCATAATGATGATGATGATGTACACGCATAATGATGATGATGATGTACACGCATAATGATGATGATGATGATGTACCTACATAGTTTGTTTTTGCCAGATACCAAGTGTTGCTTTTTTGAGTGTCCATTTATTATGGAAGCCGACCTCTGTCTATCTATATCCAGATAATTCTTCCTTCTTCACACGTTTGAAATTCTAATCCAACAAGTTCCCATAGTATTGGAATGAATGAATCATCAATATATATATATAACAGAGTGGATTATGATGGTATATCTCGCTTGGTATGTTGCCGTACATTATAATATAGAGATTTATTTTTTATTGATGAGCTTTGATTATAATTGGTTTTCTAATGCTTCCCCATATTGATGTGTCAGTATGTGTACGTCCGTAGAGGTTTCATTAAGGAGTGTATCCATCTCTCTAATCTGTCAGCCATTTTGAGACTCCCTGATTCCTGTCACAATAACTGGCTCGTAATTCTTTCTCCTTGAACTAAAACCGGTATTATTAATCTGACCAGACGACACATTGTGATCTGGAACCTCGAACCGTTCAAAAGGTTAACATGTTCGTAGATCTCCTTTCAGTTCAATGCCTCCATCACACTCACCACCATGAAATACAGACAGAGTTTATTGGTTATATGTAAAGAACTTGCTTCCCCCCCCCGCGTCCACAGATCATGTCTCCACTTCAGCTCTATTGATTTCAGGACGAGGAACAAACTGCAGTAATAGTCCTAGATGGTTTATCCCAATAGGGTTGTTAGTTAGTCAAATAAGAAATATATAGTTACTTATGACAGTTACTGAGATTGATGAAGATTTGATCCACGTTTGAGTGAGATTCATAGAACAATAGGTAGGGTCGATAATAGGTAAGTAGATAATAAGTAGATAATAGGTAAGTAGATAATAGGTAAGTAGATATTAGGTAAGTAGATAGTACAAGGACAGGTTTTTCTTGTTGTTTGTTGTTGGTTTGCGTATATTTTAAGTGGCGTAGTCATTTCAGCGTTAAGCTCAATTCATTCATTAGGCTAGCGAAGAATCGTGCTGATCCTAGTTACACTGATCCTAATTTAAGATGAGTGTGTGTGAAGTGTACAGGTTGTGTTAAAATCGTACATGACGTAAGTGACGTGTGTTTCTCAAATTCGGCTTTATTCCCATTTGACTCAAATTGAGAGGAGATGATGATCTGATTTTGTGCGAAGCTTAACGGAGAAGAATCCAAACGATGCAAAAAAATATATATAAATATGTAATAGCAGTCATTCATTTGTAACTGATTCAAATGCCTCGTTGACAGAATATCTTATCTGTTGGGCTTCATTTCAAGTTACATTTCAGCATTACATTTCAGATATTAGCAAACGGTTATGCGAAAGACATGGAATCAACAATAAAAAACACATTGTTCTATTATTTTAGAACACGATAGCCTGAAGGATTAACATTCAGGTGTAGCAACCTTTACGTTTTGTTCGAGTTTACCCTCCATCTCATTTAGCTTTTCTGTTTCAGGTGTAGCAACCTTTACGTTTTGTTCGAGTTTACCCTCCATCTCATTTAGCTTTTCTGTTTCAGGTGTAGCAACCTTTACATTTTGTTCGAGTTTACCCTCCATCTCATTTAGCTTTTCTGTTTCAGGTGTAGCACCCTCCATCCATTTACGTTTTGTTCGAGTTTACCCTCCATCTCATTTAGCTTTTCTGTTTCAGGTGTAGCAACCTTTACGTTTTGTTCGAGTTTACCCTCCATCTCATTTAGCTTTTCTGTTTCAGGTGTAGCAACCTTTACGTTTTGTTCGAGTTTACCCTCCATCTCATTTAGCTTTTCTGTTTCAGGTGTAGCAACCTTTACGTTTTGTTCGAGTTTACCCTCCATCTCATTTAGCTTTTCTGTTTCAGGTGTAGCAACCTTTACGTTTTGTTCGAGTTTACCCTCCATCTCATTTAGCTTTTCTGTTTCAGGTGTAGCAACCTTTACGTTTTGTTCGAGTTTACCCTCCATCTCATTTAGCTTTTCTGTTTCAGGTGTAGCAACCTTTACGTTTTGTTTGAGTTTACCCTCCATCTCATTTAGCTTTTCTGTTTCAGGTTTTGTTAGTTTACCCTCCATCTCATTTAGCTTTTCTGTTTCGCAACCTTTACGTTTTGTTCGAGTTTACCCTCCATCTCATTTAGCTTTTCTGTTTCAGGTGTAGCAACCTTTACGTTTTGTTCGAGTTTACCCTCCATCTCATTTAGCTTTTCTGTTTCAGGTGTAGCAACCTTTACGTTTTGTTCGAGTTTACCCTCCATCTCATTTAGCTTTTCTGTTTCAGGTGTAGCAACCTTTACGTTTTGTTCGAGTTTACCCTCCATCTCATTTAGCTTTTCTGTTTCAGGTGTAGCAACCTTTACGTTTTTGTTTACCCTCCATCTCATTTAGCTTTTCTGAGCAACCTTTACGTTTTGTTCGAGTTTACCCTCCATCTCATTTAGCTTTTCTGTTTCAGGTGTAGCAACCTTTACGTTTTGTTCGAGTTTACCCTCCATCTCATTTAGCTTTTCTGTTTCAGGTGTAGCAACCTTTACGTTTTGTTCGAGTTTACCCTCCATCTCATTTAGCTTTTCTGTTTCAGGTGTAGCAACCTTTACGTTTTGTTCGAGTTTACCCTCCATCTCATTTAGCTTTTCTGTTTCAGGTGTAGCAACCTTTACGTTTTGTTCGTTTTGAGTTTACCCTCCATCTCATTTAGCTTTTCTGTTTCAGGTGTAGCAACCTTTACGTTTTTGTTCGAGTTTACCCTCCATCTCATTTAGCTTTTCTGTTTCAGGTGTAGCAACCTTTACGTTTTGTTCGAGTTTACCCTCCATCTCATTTAGCTTTTCTGTTTCAGGTGTAGCAACCTTTACATTTTTTGTTCGAGTTTACCCTCCATCTCATTTAGCTTTTCTGTTTCAGGTGTAGCAACCTTTACGTTTTGTTCGAGTTTACCCTCCATCTCATTTAGCTTTTCTGTTTCAGGTGTAGCAACTTTTCTGTTTTTACTTTTTTGTTCGAGTTTACCCTCCATCTCATTTAGCTTTTCTGTTTCAGGTGTAGCAACCTTTACTGTTTTGTTCGATTTTTTACCCTCCATCTCATTTAGCTTTTCTGTTTCAGGTGTAGCAACCTTTACGTTTTGTTCGAGTTTACCCTCCATCTCATTTAGCTTTTCTGTTTCAGGTGTAGCAACCTTTACGTTTTGTTCGAGTTTACCCTCCATCTCATTTAGCTTTTCTGTTTCAGGTGTAGCAACCTTTACGTTTTGTTCGAGTTTACCCTCCATCTCATTTAGCTTTTCTGTTTCAGGTGTAGCAACCTTTACGTTTTGTTCGAGTTTACCCTCCATCTCATTTAGCTTTTCTGTTTCAGGTGTAGCAACCTTTACATTTTGTGTTTACCCTCCATCTCATTTAGCTTTTCTGTTTCAGGTGTAGCAACCTTTACGTTTTGTTCGAGTTTACCCTCCATCTCATTTAGCTTTTCTGTTTCAGGTGTAGCAACCTTTACGTTTTGTTCGAGTTTACCCTCCATCTCATTTAGCTTTTCTGTTTCAGGTGTAGCAACCTTTACGTTTTGTTCGAGTTTACCCTCCATCTCATTTAGCTTTTCTGTTTCAGGTGTAGCAACCTTTACGTTTTGTTCGAGTTTACCCTCCATCTCATTTAGCTTTTCTGTTTCAGGTGTAGCAACCTTTACGTTTACCCTCCATCTTTTGCTTTTCTGTTTCAGGTGTAGCAACCTTTACATTTTGTTTACCCTCCATCTCATTTAGCTTTTCTGTTTCAGGTGTAGCAACCTTTACATTTTGTGTTTACCTCCATCTCATTTCAGGTGTAGCAACCTTTACATTTTGTTAGTTTACCCTCCATCTCAACTTTTCTGTTTTTTGTTGTTCATTTTCTTTGATTCGATTTCCTTCTTTGTTTGCCCATTTGAAATGTAGAGATTGTGTGTGTGTGTGTGTGTGTGTGTGTGTGTGTGTGTGTGTGTGTGTGTGTGTGTGTGTGTGTGTGTGTGTGTGTGTGTGTGTGTGTGTGTGTGTGTGTGTGTGTGTGTGTGTGTGTGTGTGTCAAATCAAAATCAGCCTTAGAAATGAATTTCTTCATATGCAGCAAGAAGGACTGACTGAAAGCCTCCCGAAAGCCCCTTCAAGGTGCATATTTTAGTATATTATTTTGTTCGCTATAGAGAATGTTTTTTTTTCATTTAGTTTTTACATTCATGAGTGAATTAGTACTTACAATTGGAATATTGATGATAGTAACAATAGTGATAGTGATGATTATAATAATTAGAAGAATAATATGGTTATTATAATGGTTTCAGGGGGACATTATACACTGTTTGTCCTTCATATTTGTCCTTTTTTTACTGAAATACCTGTTTCCCCCACCGCGTTCCCAATAAAAATGGGGCTCCTCTGGTTCGCAAACAAAATGGTTGCCAAAGTACAGCGCAGTGAAAGTTATTTGGCTTGTCTAAACACATTGCACATATCAGACAGACGTTCAATTGACATGCTAAAACACATGACAAAGAGCTAGCCTCTCTGAAAGCCACCCCATGGGGAAGGAGGGAGGAATTAGAGGGATGATACCCCATGGGGAAGGAGGGAGGAATTAGAGGGATGATACCCCATGGGGAAGGAGGGAGGAATTAGAGGGATGATACCCCATGGGGAAGGAGGAAGGAATTAGAGGGATGAGGAAGGAGGGAGGAGTTAGAGGGATGGTACCCCATGGGGAAGGAGGGAGGAATTAGAGGGATGATACCCCATGGGGAAGGAGGGAGGAATTAGAGGGATGATACCCCATGGGGAAGGAGGGAGGAATTAGAGGGATGATACCCCATGGGGAAGGAGGGAGGAATTAGAGGGATGATACCCCATGGGGAAGGAGGGAGGAATTAGAGGGATGATACCCCATGGGGAAGGAGGGAGGAATTAGAGGGATGATACCCCATGGGGAAGGAGGGAGGAATTAGAGGGATGATACCCCATGGGGAAGGAGGGAGGAATTAGAGGGATGATACCCCATGGGGAAGGAGGGAGGAATTAGAGGGATGATACCCCATGGGGAAGGAGGGAGAAATTAGAGGGATGATACCCCATGGGGAAGGAGGGAGGAATTAGAGGGATGATACCCCATGGGGAAGGAGGGAGGAATTAGAGGGATGATACCCCATGGGGAAGGAGGGAGGAATTAGAGGGATGATACCCCATGGGGAAGGAGGAAGGAATTAGAGGGATGATACCCCATGGGGAAGGAGGAAGGAATTAGAGGGATGATACCCCATGGGGAAGGAGGAAGGAATTAGAGGGATGAGGAAGGAGGGAGGAGTTAGAGGGATGGTACACCATGGGGAAGGAGGGAGGAATTAGAGGGATGATACCCCATGGGGAAGAAGGAAGGAGGGAGGAGTTAGAGGGATGGTACCCCATGGGGAAGGAGGAAGGAGGGAGGAGTTAGAGGGATGGTACCCCATGGGGAAGGAGGGAGGAATTAGAGGGATGATACCCCATGGGGAAGGAGGAAGGAGGGAGGAGTTAGAGGGATGGTACCCCATGGGGAAGGAGGGAGGAATTAGAGGGGTGATACCCCATGGGGAAGGAGGGAGGAATTAGAGGGATGATACCCCATGGGGAAGGAGGGAGGAATTAGAGGGATGATACCCCATGGGGAAGGAGGGAGGAATTAGAGGGATGATACCCCATGGGGAAGGAGGAAGGAATTAGAGGGATGATACCCCATGGGGAAGGAGGAAGGAATTAGAGGGATGATACCCCATGGGGAAGGAGGAAGGAATTAGAGGGATGAGGAAGGAGGGAGGAGTTAGAGGGATGGTACCCCATGGGGAAGGAGGGAGGAATTAGAGGGATGATACCCCATGGGGAAGAAGGAAGGAGGGAGGAGTTAGAGGGATGGTACCCCATGGGGAAGGAGGGAGGAGTTAGAGGGATGGTACCCCATGGGAAGGAGGGAGGAATTAGAGGGATGATACCCCATGGGGAAGGAGGAAGGAGGGAGGAGTTAGAGGGATGGCCCCAGGGGGAAGGAGGGAGGAATTAGAGGGGTGATACCCCATGGGGAAGGAGGAGGAATTAGAGGGATGATACCCCATGGGGAAGGAGGGAGGAATTAGAGGGATGATACCCCATGGGGAAGGAGGGAGGAATTAGAGGGATGGTACCCCATGGGGAAGAAGGAAGGAGGGAGGAGTTAGAGGGATGACACCCCATGGGGAAGGAGGGTGGAATTAGAGGGATGATAAATAGACTGAGAAAATGCAGAAGGAAATGGTATTCCATCTGGAGCGGTTGGGAAAAGCCTGACCACAGGGAACTTACAACCTAGAAAAGAGGGTTGTACACATGTATGAATGCTTGAGTAAACAATGCATGGTGAAAAATGCATTTCTCTTCTCCTGTGTTTAAATAACATTGTTTTATTTATGCCACTAGACACTGTACGTTGAAATCTTGTATTAAAAAAAAAAAGTGTTTTCACCCAACTATTGTTGTGACCTCTTATTGGTTGTTTGGTCATCTACCAATGGGAGTGGTTCATCCTTGACGGACATTTTATTTGTACCAGAAAGCTAAAAAAAAAAAAAAAAAAAGGTATCTCGACTGCAACTACAAGCGTGTCATACTCAGCTCTATCTGTCCAGTATCCTTGTGATAGCAGGAAGCATTGCTTTTGTGTTCTAGGTAGCCTTCAATGAACTTAGGTTCGTTCTAGGTAGCCCATATTGAACCCAAAGACACTGGGTAAGAGCGGCATTTTCTATCTCTTTTCGTCACATATATCCCTCAAGCTACTTTACATGGGTTTAAGAAACATGTGTGTTTTCTCTGTAGCTGTGACATTGCAGAGAGGTTTGTGTGGGGAGGGTGACGGTGTCTTTTCAAATGAAGGAATATGAATACTGATCAAATGTTTATCAATCAAAATTCAATCAAATGTATTGATAAAGCCCTTCTTGCATCAACTGATGTCACAAAGTGCTGTACAGAAACCAGGCTTAAAAACCCCAAACAGCAAGCAATTACAGTTGTAGAAGCACTAAAATATTACTGATACACGTTCACTAACGGATGGTAAACTTTGACATTGATTTTGACTGTTTGACAACATTGTCTAGCAATGTTTATGTTTTAACAATGCTGTTTGATCTATGGCCCTTGTAGTGCTCCGCGATCAACACTATTCTATACCCTTGTAGTGGTCCCCTAACAACACTATTCTGTACCCTTGTAGTGGTCTCCTATCAACACTATTCTATACCCTTGTAGTGGTCTCCTATCAACACTATTCTATACCCTTGTAGTGGTCTCCTATCAACACTATTCTATACCCTTGTAGTGGTCTCCTATCAACACTATTCTATACCCTTGTAGTAGTCCCCTAACAACACTATTCTATACCCTTGTAGTGGTCTCCTATCAACACTATTCTATACGCTTGTAGTGGTCCCCGATCAACACTATTCTATACCCTTGTAGTGGTATCCTATCAACACTATTCTATACCCTTGTAGTGGTCTCCTATCAACACTATTCTATACCCTTGTAGTGGTCTCCTATCAACACTATTCTATACCCTTGTAGTGGTCTCCTATCAACACTATTCTATACCCTTGTAGTAGTCCCCTAACAACACTATTCTATACCCTTGTAGTGGTCCCCGATCATCCCCTATCAACACTATTCTATACCCTTGTAGTGGTCCCCTAACAACACTATTCTATACCCTTGTAGTGGTCCCCGATCATCCCCTATCAACACTATTCTATACCCTTGTAGTGGTACCCTAACAACACTATTCTATACCCCTGTAGTAGTCCCCTAACAACACTATTCTATACCCTTGTAGTGGTCCCCGATCATCCCCTATCAACACTATTCTATACCCTTGTAGTGGTACCCTAACAACACTATTCTATACCCCTGTAGTAGTCCCCTAACAACACTATTCTATACCCTTGTAGTGGTCCCCGATCATCCCCTATCAACACTATTCTATACCCTTGTAGTGGTACCCTAACAACACTATTCTATACCCCTGTAGTAGTCCCCTAACAACACTATTCTATACCCTTGTAGTGGTCCCCGATCATCCCCTATCAACACTATTCTATACCCTTGTAGTGGTACCCTAACAACACTATTCTATACCCCTGTAGTAGTCCCCTAACAACACTATTCTATACCCTTGGAGCGGTCCCCGATCATCCCCTATCAACACTATTCTATACCCTTGGAGCGGTCCCCGATCATCCCCGATGCCCCCCTCACTCTCTCTCTCTCTAAATTCAAAGTGCTTTATTGTTTACATTTCCAAATCAAGTGACATAAATAATAAACAAAAGTGAAATTAACAATATAAAATGAACAGTAAACATTATGTTCCCAAAAGTTCCAATGGAATAGAGACATTTCAAATGTCATATTATGTCTATATACAGTGTTGTAACGATGGTCAAATAGCTCTCTCTAACTCTCTTTCTCTCTCCCCTTCCTCTCTCTCTCTCTCCCTTCTCCATTTCTCTCTCTCGCTCATTCTCGCTCTCTCTCTCTATCCCCCTCCCTCTCTCAGGGAGAGAGATTTACTGTCAGGACCCAGATCTGAGAATGACAACACCCCCCCCAGCTCTGTCTCACGCTGGGTATGTACATAGTCAATGGTAGGCTTCGAGGGGACTCCTATGGTAGGTACACCTATAGCTCATCTCTTGGCAGTAGTACTGTAGACTACTTTATCACTGAACTCAATCCAGAGTCTCTCAGAGCGTTCACAGTCAGTCCACTGACACCCCTGTCAGATCACAGGAAAATCACACTCTAATTGAACAGAGCTTTGCTCAATCATGAGGCACCAAAGCCAAAGGATCTGAATAACATTAAGAAATGCTATAGATGGAAGGAGAGTAATATGGAAACCTACCAAAAAAGAATTAGCCAACAACAAATTCAATCCCTTTTAGACAACTTCCTGGACAAAATGTTCCACTGTAATAGTGAAAGTGTAAACCTGGCAGTAGAAAACCTAAACAGTATATCTAACCTCTCAGCTTCCCTATCAGATCTAAAAATCTCAAATAGAAAACCGAAGAAAATGAACAACAATGACAAATGGTTTGATGAAGAATGCAAAAACCTAAGAAAGAAATTGAGAAACCTGTCCAACCAAAAACATGGAGACCCAGAAAAACTGAGTCTACACCTTCAAATGAATTTAGTTTAAGCCCCACCCTCTTCAATATATATAATCAAATTGCCGAGGGCACTAGAACAATCTGCAGCACATGCCCTCACTTTACTAGAATCTGAAGTCAAATGTCTACTGTTTGCTGATGATCTGGTGTTTCTGTCACCAACCAAGGAGGGCCTACAGCAGCACCTAGATCTTCTGCACAAATTCTGCCAGACCTGGGCTGTGACAGTACATCTTAGTAAGATCAAAATAATGGTGTTTCTAAAAAGGTCCAGTTTCCAGGATCAGAAATGCAAATTCCATCTCGACACTGTTGCCCTAGAGCACACAAAATACTATACATGCCTTGGCCTAAACATCAGCACCACAGGTAACAACCACAAAGCTGTGAACGATCTGAGAGACAAGACAAGAAGGGCATTCTATGCCATCAAAGGGATCTGGCTAAAAATACTTGAATCAGTCATAGAGCCCATGCCCTTTATGGTTGTGAGGTCTGGGGTCCGCTCACCAACCAAGATTTCACAAAATGGGGCAAACACCAAATTGAGACTCTGCATGCAGAATTCTGCAAATATATACTCCGTGTACAACGTAGAACACCAAATAATGCATGCAGAGCAGAATTAGGCCGATACCCACTAATTATCAAAATCCAGAAAAGATCTGTCAATTCTACAACCACCTAAAAGGAAGCGACTCCCAAACCTTCCATAACAAAGCCATCACTTACAGAGAGATGAACCTGGAGAAGAGTCCCCTAAGCAAGCTGGTCCTGGGGCTCTGTTCACAAACACAAACACACACTACAGAGCCCCAGGACAGCAGCACAATTAGACCCAACCAAATCATGAGAAAACAAAAAGATAATTACTTGACACATTGGAAAGAATTAACAAAAAAAGCAGAGCAAACTAGAATGCTATTTGGCCCTATTTGGCCCTAAACAGAGAGTACACAATGGCAGAATACCTGACCACTGTGACTGACCCAAAATTAAGGAAAGCTTTGACTATGTACAGACTCAGTGAGCATAGCCTTGCTTTTGAGAGAGGCCGCCGTAGGCCGATCTGAATCTCAGGAGAAGACAGGCTATGTGCTCACTGCCCACAAAATGAGGTGGAAACTGAGTTGCACTTCCTAACCTCCTGCCAAATGTATGACCATATTAGAGACACATATTCCCTGAAATTGCACAGATCCACACAATTTGAAAACAAACCCTATTCTGATAAACTCCCATATCTACTGGGTGAAAAACCAGTGTGCCATCACAGCAGAAAGATGTGTGACCTGTTGCCACAAGAAAAGGGCAACTAGTCAAGAACAAACACCATTGTAAATACAACCCATATTTATGTTTATTTATTTTCCCTTTTGTACTTTAAACATTGGTACACCATTACAACACTGTATATATATATACATAATATGACATTTGAAATGTCTTTATTCTTTTGGAACTTCTATGAGTGTAATGTTTACTGTTCATTTTTGTTTACTTCACTTTTGGAGATTATCTACTTCACTTGCTTTGACAATGTTAACACACATTTCCCATGCCAATAAAGCCCATTAAATTGAAATTGAATTGAGAGAGAGAGAAAGCGGTGACAGGCCACAGAAATTAGTCACATTGTGTTTGAAAGAGTGAGTGGTAGAACAAAGCTGCTGTTTCCTTGGTAGATAATATCTTCAAGGTCTTGACTCCTCCCTGCTGTTACCATGTTCTGGTCCCTGTTTCCTTGGTAGATAATATCATCAAGGTCTTGACTCCTCCCTGCTGTTACCATGTTCTGGTCCCTGTTTCCTTGGTAGATAATATCATCAAGGTCTTGACTCCTCCCTGCTGTTACCATGTTCTGGTCCCTGTTTCCTTGGTAGATAATATCATCAAGGTCTTGACTCCTCCCTGCTGTTACCATGTTCTGGTCCCTGTTTCCTTGGTAGATTATATCTTCAAGGTGTCACGCCCTGACAGTAGAGAGCTTTTTATGTCTCTATGTTGGTTTGGTCAGGGTGTGATTTGGGGTGGGCATTCTATGTCCCTTTTTCTATGATTTGTATTTCTGTGTGTTTGGCCGGGTATGGTTCTCAATCAGAGGCAGCTGTCTATCGTTGTCTCTGATTGAGAACAATACTTAGGTAGCCTTTTTCCCACCTGTATTTGTGGGTAGTTGTCCATGTATAGTTGCCTGTGAGCACTACTTTTGCGACACATTTTCGGTTTGATGTTTATTGTTTTGTTGGCGACATCTTATAATAAAGAGTATGTACGCTCACCACGCTGCGCTTTGGTCCCTGGTTCCACCTTAGACGATCGCGACACAAGGTCTTGACTCCTCCCTGCTGTTACCATGCCCCTCTTCTCCTCCTCCTTCCTCCTCTTAAAATATAATTTTATTCAGTGGATCTGTCAAGTATAAACACCATGGGACTACGAAGCCGTCATACCGCTCAGGAAGGAGACGCATTCTGTCTCCTAGAGATGAACGTACATTGGTGCGAAAAGTGCAAATCAATCCCAGAACAACAGCAAAGGACTTTGTGAAGATCCTGGAGGACATGGGTACAAAATTATCTATATCCACAGTAAATCGAGTACTATATCGACATAATCTGAAAACCCGCTCAAGGAAGCCACTGCTCCAAATCGCAAATGAAAAAGCCAGACTACGGTTTGCAACTGCACATGGGGACAAAGATCATACTTTTTGGAGAAATGTCCTCTGGACTGATGAAACAAAAATAGAACTGTTTGGCCATAATGACCACCGTTATGTTTAGATGATAAAGGGGGAGGCCTTCAAGCCTAAGAACACCATCCCAACCGTGAAGAACGGGGGTGGCAGCATCATGTTGTGGGGGTGCTTTGCTGCAGGAGGGACTGGTGCACTTCACAAAATAGATGGCGTCATGAGGGAGGAAAATGATGTGGATATATTGAAGCAACATCTCAAGACATCAGTCAGGAAGTTAAAGCTTGGTTGCAAATGGGTTTTCCAAATGGACAATGACCCCAAACATACTTCCAAAGTTGTGGCAAAATGGCTTAAGGACAATAAAGTCAAGGTATTGGAGTGGCCATCAGAAAGCCCTGACCTCAATCCCTTAGACAATTTGTTGGCAGAGCTGAAAAAGCATAAAGCATGTGCGAGCAAGGAGGCCTACAATCCTGAATCAGTTACACCAGCTCTGTCAGGAGAAATGGGCAAAATTCACTCAACTTACTGTGGGAAGCTTGTGGAAGGCTACCCAAAATGTTTGACCCAAGTTAAACAATTTAAAACACAATGCTGCCAAATATTATTTGAGTGTATGTAAACTTCTGACCCACTGGGAATGTGATGAAAGAAGTAAAAGCTGAAATAAATCATTCTCTCTACTATTATTCTGACATTTCACATTCTTAAAATAAAGTGGTGATCCTATCTGACCTAAGACAGGGAATTCTTACTAGGATTAAATGTCAGGATTTGTGTAAAACTGAGTTTAAATGTGTTTGGCTGAGGTGTATGTAAACTTCCGACTTACAAAAGTATTCATCCCCTTGACGTTTTTTCTATTTACATTACAACCTTTAATTTGAAATTATTTTTATTTGGATTTCATGTAATGGACATACACAAAATAGTCCAAATATCGTGACGTGAAATGAAAAAAAATAACTTGTTTCAATAAATGTCGCCGAACAAACTACGGTAAAGTGCTGCTTGCATATGTATTCACCCCCTTTGCTATGAAGCCCCTCCCCTTTGCTATGAAGCCCCTAAATCAGATCTGGTGCGAACAATTATCAGAAGTCACGTATTTAGTTCAATAAAGTCCACCTGTGTGCAATCTAAGTGTCACATGATCTGTCACAAAGTTGTGGAGAAGTACAGATCAGGGTTGGGTTATAAAAAAATATCTTAAACTTTGAACATCCCACGGAGCACCATTAAATCCATTATTAAAACATGGAAAGAATATTGCACCACAACAAACCTGCCAAGAGAGGGCCGCCCACCAAAACCCATAGTTAGCATAGTTTAAGAACAACGTAAACAAGAGCATTGCCTTACCTCCCTTTCTATCTTTCTGTCTCTCTTTCTCTGCCCTGAAAACATTGATGTGACCTTACAATGGTATTTCTCTACTCACCCAACCTAGTACAGTATAGTTCCCTCTGGGGATGTGTGTCCAGTACACTGAAACAGATATATGTTATCCTAATCTGTTATCCTCCGATATGTTATCCTGATCTGTTATCCCCTGATCTGTTATCCCCTGATCTGTTATCCCCTGATCTGTTATCCCGATCTGTTATCCTGATCTATTATCCCCTGATCTGTTATCCCCTGATCTGTTATCCCGATCTTTTATCCCCTGATCTGTTATCCTAATCTGTTATCCCCTGACTGTTATCTTAATCTGTTATCCCCCGATCTGTTATCCTGATCGGTTATCCCCTGATCTGTTATCCTGATATGTTATCCCCTGATCTGGTATCCCCTGATCTGTTATCCCGATCTGTTATCCTGATCTGTTATCCCCTGATCTATTATCCCCTGACCGGTTATCCTGATCTGTTATCCCTTGATCTGTTATCCTGATCTGTTATCCCCTGATCTGTTATCCCGATCTGTTATCCCTTGATCTGTTATCACCTGATCTGTTATCCCAATCTGTTATCCTGATCTGTTATCCCCTGATCTGTTATCCTGATCTGTAATCCCCTGATCTGTTATCCTGATCTGTTATCCCCTGATCTGTTATCCCAATCTGTTATCCCCTGATCTGTTATCCCGATCTGTTATCCCTTGATCTGTTATCCCCTGATCTGTTATCCTGATCTGTTATCCCCTGATCTGTTATCCTGATCTGTAATCCCCTGATCTGTTATCCTGATCTGTTATCCCCTGATCTGTTATCCCAATCTGTTATCCCCTGATCTGTTATCCCGATCTGTTATCCCTTGATCTGTTATCCCCTGATCTGGTATCCCAATCTGTTATCCTCAGATCTGTTATCCCCTGATCTGTTATCCCGATCTGTTATCCTGATCTGTTATCCCAATCTGTTATCCCCTGATCTGCTACCCTGATCTGTTGTCCCCTGATCTGTTATCCCCTGATCTGTTATCCCGATCTGTTATCCCATGATCTGTTATCCCATGATCTGTTATCCTGATCTGTTATCCCCTGATCTGTTATCCCCTGATCTGTTATCCCCTGATCTGTTATCCCGATCTGTTATCCCCCGATCTGTTATCCTGATCTGTTATCCCCTGATCTGTTATCCCCTGATCTGTTATCCCCTGATCTGTTACCCCGATCTGTTATCCCCTGATCTGCTATACTGATCTGTTATCCTGATCTGTTATCCCCTGATATGTTATACTGATCTGTTATCCTGATCTGTTATCCCCTTATCTGTTATCCTGATCTGTTATACTGATCTGTTATCCCCTGATCTGTTACCCCCTGATCTGTTATCCCCTGATCTGTTATCCCCTGATCTGTTATTATCTGTTATCCCCTGATCTGTTACCCCCTGATCTGTTATCCCCTGATCTGTTATCCCCTGATCTGTTATCCCCTGATCTGTTATCCTGATCTGTTATCCCCTGATCTGTTATACTGATCTGTTATCCCCTGATCTGTTATTCCCCGATCTGTTATTCCCTGATCTGTTACACTGATCCGTTATCCCCTGATCTGTTATCCTGATCTGTTATCCCCTGATCTGTTATCCCCTGATCTGTTATCCTGATCTGTTATCCCCTGATCTGTTATCCTGATCTGTTATCCCCTGATCTGTTATCCTGATCTGTTATACTGATCTGTTATCCCCTGAAAACAGCATGAACAGCTGGTTGCTGTGAAGCTTGACTGCAGACTGTGACAGCTCCTACAAAAGTTATGTCTAAATATCTCCTCGATTTGTCCCATTTTCTTTCCTAGAGCCTCATTCTCAAAGAAGGTATTCAATCTGAGGAGAGTTGTGGTGCTCTGCACTGACAGGGATTCAATCTGAGGAGAGTTGTGGTGCTCTGCACTGACAGGTATTCAATCTGAGGAGAGTTGTGGTGCTCTGCACTGACAGGGATTCAATCTGAGGAGCGCTGCACTGTACTACAGACACTGCGCTTTTTAAAGGCAATTTCCCCAATGTTCGTGGAGATCACAGTAAACACTGCAGATGCTGGCTCAAGTGGAAATGATACTGAACAGAAATATAACCACAACATGTAATGTGTTGGTTCCATGTTTCGTGAACTGAAATAAAATATCCCATAAATCTTCCATATTTTTGACAGGTCAAACATATCAATAAGCGGATGCTTTATTGTGCTGGGGACAATAAAAGGCCACTCTAAAATGTGCAATTTTGACACACATCGCAATGCCACAGAAGTTTTCAGGGAGTGTGCAATTGGCATGCTGACTCCAGGAATGTCCACCAGAGCTGTTGCCAGAGAATGTAATGTTAATTTCTCTACCATAAGACGTTGTTTTAGTGAATTTGGCAGTACATCCAACCGGCTTCACAACCGCAGACCATGTGTAACCACGCCAGCCCAGGACCTCCACATCCGGCTTCTTCAACTGCGGGATTGTCTGAGACCAGCTACCCGGACAGCTGATGAAACTGTGGGTTTGCAGAACCGAAGATTTTCTCTTCACAGATGAATCCCATTGTCAACTGTACCGGGCAGATGGCACAGAGCATGTATGGCATGGTGGGCGAGTGGTTTGCTGATGTCAACGTTGTGAACAGAGTTCCCAGTGGTGGCGGTGGGGTTATGGTTTAAGCTACGGACAATGTACACAATTGCATTTTATCGATGCCGATTTGAATGCACAGAAATACCCGTGACGAGATCCTGAGGCCCATTGTCGTGCCAGTCATCCACCGCCATCACCTCATGTTTCAGCCTTTTCATGCAAGGCCCCATATCTCAAGGATCTGTACACAATTCCAGGAAGCTGAAAATGTCCCAGTCCTTCCATGGCCTGCATATTCACCAGACATGTCACCCATTGAGAATGTTTGGGATGCTGTGGGTTGACGTATATGACAGCGTGTTCCAGTTTCCCGCCAATATTCAAGCAACTTCGCACAGCCATCGAGAAAGTGTGGGACAACATTCCAAAGGTCACAATCAACAGATGGATCAACTCTATGCGAAGGAACTGTGTCGCGCTGCATGAGGAAAATGACTGGTTTTCTGATCCACACCCCAACTTTTTGTTGTTGTTGGACACAGACACCTTATCCGTAATCCCAGTCATGTGAAATCTATAGATTAGCGTCTAATGAATTCATTTCAATTGACTGATTTCCTTATGTGGTGTTGGAGGGCCAGTAGGAGGCACTCTTTCCACTGGTCAAAAAAAGATCAAAAAAATATCCCAATGCCCCAGGGCAGTGATTGGGGACACTGCCCTGTGTAGGGTGCCGTCTCTCGGATGGGACGTTAAACGGGTGTCCTGACTCTCTGAGGTCATTAAAGATGGATGGTCCCATGGAACTTATCGTAAGAGTAGGGGTGTTAACCCTGGTGTCCTGGCTAAATTCCCATTCTGTCCCTCAAACCATCACGGTCACCTAATAATCCCCAGTTTACAATTGGCTCATTCATCCCCCTCTCCCCTGTAACTATTCCCCAGGTCATTGCTGTAAATGAGAATGTGTTCTCAGTCAACTTACCTGGTAAAATAACGGATAAATTAAAAATTTAAAAATTTAAAAAAGTGAACTCTTAACTCCGTAAAATCTTTGACGTTGTTGCATGTTGCGTTTTTATATTTTTTGGTTCTGTGCTCTATACAACAACCCTTGGATTGAAACCTTGCCATAGTATCTCCTAATACCCCTCTTTGGACTGGCCTCTACTACGGCTGTGAAATCAGGTAGCCTAGTGGTTAGAGTATAGAGCTGGCAGGTAGCCTAGTGGTTAGAGTGTAGGGGAGGCAGGTAGCCTAGTGGTTAGAGTGTAGAGGCGGCAGGTAGCCTAGTGGTTAGAGTGTAGAGGGGGCAGGTAGCCTAGTGGTTAGAGTGTAGGGGAGGCAGGTAGCCTAGTGGTTAGAGTGTAGGGGAGGCAGGTAGCCTAGTGGTTAGAGGGGAGAGGCAGCAGGTAGCCTAGTGGTTAGAGTATAGAGCTGGCAGGTAGCCTAGTGGTTAGAGTGTAGGGGAGGCAGGTAGCCTAGTGGTTAGAGGGGAGAGGCGGCAGGTAGCCTAGTGGTTAGAGTGTAGAGCTGGCAAGTAGCCTAGTGGTTAGAGTGTAGGGTGGCAGGTAGCCTAGTGGTTAGGGTGTAGAGGTGGCAGGTAGCCTAGTGGTTAGAGTGTAGGGGTGGCAGGTAGCCTAGTGGTTAGAGTGTAGGGGTGGCGGGTAGCCTAGTGGTTAGGGTGTAGGGGTGGCAGGTAGCCTAGTGGTTAGAGTGTAGGGGTGGCAGGTAGCCTAGTGGTTAGAGTGTAGGGGCGGCTGGTAGCCTAGTGGTTAGAGTGTAGGGGCGGCAGGTAGCCTAGTGGTTAGAGTGTAGGGGCAGCAGGGTAGCCTAGTGGTTAGAGTATAGGGGAGGCAGGTAGCCTAGTGGTTAGAGCGTTGGGCCAGTAACTGAAAGGTTGCTAAGATCGAATCCCCTGAGCGAACAAGGTAAAAATCTGTTGTTCTGCCCTTGAACAAGGCAGTTATCCAACTGTTCCCCGGTAGGCTGTCATTGTAAATAAGAATTTGTTCTTAACTGACTTCCCTGTTTAAATATATATATCTTTTAATTAGGTGGAAGTTCAAGTAATCCTGAAAACAAAGTAGTCTGAAGGTTAAATATGTATATATATATAATAGCTGTAATGGTGGTGATGTGATATCTATCTGTAACGGTTCTCTTGTGGTGAAGGAGAGTCGGACCAAAATGCGGCGTGTAGATTGCGATCCATGTTTAATCAACAAACGTGAAACACGAATCAATACAAAAACTACAAAAAACAACAAACGTGGAAACGTAACGAAAACCGAAACAGTCCTATCTGGTGCAAACACAGAGACAGGAACAATCACCCACAAACACACAGTGAAACCCAGGCTCCCTAAATATGGTTCCCAATCAGAGACAATGACTAACACCTGCCTCTGATTGAGAACCATATCAGGCCAGACATAGAAATAGACAAACTAGACATGAAACATAGAATGCCCACTCAGCTCACACCCTGACCAACCAAAACATAGAAATATACAAAGTAAACTATGGTCAGGGTGTGACACTATCTCTCTCTCTCTCTCTATATATATATATATATATATATAATAGCTGTGATGGTGGTGATGTGATATCTATCTGGTAGAAGCAGAAGGAATGTGAAATAACATCCAAAACTAGAAATGTTGGTTCGGATAAAAGCAAAGTGATCATTTATTCTCATACCAAAGTCCAAGGACTGAAGGTGAAGAATAACAGCCAAGATGCCGAGATATCTCTATCAACATAACAGCCAAGATGCTCTCTCTCCAAGTCTATCAACATAACAGCCAAGATGCCGAGATATCTCTATCAACATGACAGCCAAGATGCTCTCTCTCCAAGTCTATCAACATGACAGCCAAGATGCTCTCTCTCCAAGTCTATCAACATAACAGCCAAGATGCTCTCTCTCCAAGTCTATCAACATAACAGCCAAGATGCTCTCTCTCCAAGTCTATCAACATGACAGCCAAGATGCTCTCTCTCCAAGTCTATCAACATAACAGCCAAGATGCTCTCTCTCCAAGTCTATCAACATAACAGCCAAGATGCTCTCTCTCCCAGTCTATCAACATGACAGCCAAGATGCTCTCTCTCCCAGTCTATCAACATGACAGCCAAGATGCTCTCTCTCCCAGTCTATCAACATAACAGCCAAGATGCTCTCTCTCCCAGTCTATCAACATGACAGCCAAGATGCTCTCTCTCCCAGTCTATCAACATAACAGCCAAGATGCTCTCTCTCCCAGTCTATCAACATAACAGCCAAGATGCCGAGATCCATCTCTATCAACATAACAGCCAAGATGCTCTCTCTCCCAGTCTATCAACATAACAGCCAAGATGCTCTCTCTCCCAGTCTATCAACATAACAGCCAAGATGCCGAGATATCTCTATCAACATAACAGCCAAGATGCTCTCTCTCCCAGTCTATCAACATAACAGCCAAGATGCTCTCTCTCCCAGTCTATCAACATAACAGCCAAGATGCCGAGATATCTCTATCAACATAACAGCCAAGATGCTCTCTCTCCAAGTCTATCAACATAACAGCCAAGATGCTCTCTCTCCCAGTCTATCAACATAACAGCCAAGATGCTCTCTCTCCAAGTCTATCAACATAACAGCCAAGATGCTCTCTCTCCCAGTCTATCAACATAACAGCCAAGATGCTCTCTCTCCAAGTCTATCAACATAACAGCCAAGATGCTCTCTCTCCAAGTCTATCAACATAACAGCCAAGATGCTCTCTCTCCCAGTCTATCAACATAACAGCCAAGATGCGAGATATCTCTATCAACTCCAAGTCTATCAACATAACAGCCAAGATGCTCTCTCTCCCAGTCTATCAACATAACAGCCAAGATGCTCTCTCTCCCAGTCTATCAACATAACAGCCAAGATGCTCTTTCTCCCAGTCTATCAACATAACAGCCAAGATGCCGAGATATCTCTATCAACATAACAGCCAAGATGCTCTCTCTCCAAGTCTATCAACATAACAGCCAAGATGCTCTCTCTCCCAGTCTATCAACATAACAGCCAAGATGCTCTCTCTCCCAGTCTATCAACATAACAGCCAAGATGCTCTCTCTCCCAGTCTATCAACATAACAGCCAAGATGCCGAGATATCTCTATCAACATAACAGCCAAGATGCTCTCTCTCCCAGTCTATCAACATAACAGCCAAGATGCTCTCTCTCCAAGTCTATCAACATAACAGCCAAGATGCTCTCTCTCCCAGTCTATCAACATAACAGCCAAGATGCCGAGATATCTCTATCAACATAACAGCCAAGATGCTCTCTCTCCAGTCTATCAACATAACAGCCAAGATGCTCTCTCTCCCAGTCTATCAACATAACAGCCAAGATGCTCTCTCTCCCAGTCTATCAACATAACAGCCAAGATGCCGAGATATCTCTATCAACATAACAGCCAAGATGCTCTCTCTCCAAGTCTATCAACATAACAGCCAAGATGCTCTCTCTCCAAGTCTATCAACATAACAGCCAAGATGCTCTCTCTCCCAGTCTATCAACATAACAGCCAAGATGCTCTCTCTCCAAGTCTATCAACAGTTAAATGACCTCATCTTCCTCTCCACTTTCTCCAGCAGTATTGACCGTTCATTGGCCACTACATTTTCAGTATTCAATTGGTCACTGTCACCATGCAGTGGAAATCAAGTCTAGCTGAAATCAAGGTACTGACAGCAACAAAAACTTCAACAAAAATCATTAACATGTCCTTGAAATGAACCGGTAGATTTCCTCTTTAAGGAATGTATTTATCTATTTAATCTTCTGAAGAGTTACAGATTCCGTTAAATAAATGTAAAGGTAATTTCCAATTGAGCCGACAGCGTTTACCATGACTGTAATGTCCGCTAACGAGACAGACAGACAGACAGACAGACAGACAGACAGACAGACAGACAGACAGACAGAGACAGACAATTGGTCAGTCACAGACAGACAGACAGACAGAAGACAGACAGACAGACAGACAGAAATGCAGCGTTTACCATGAATGTAATGTCCGCTAACGAGACAGACAGAGACAGAAAAGCATTTACAAAAATGAATGTAATGTCCGAAATGAGACAGACAGAGACATATGCATTTACCTTTAAGGAATGTATTTATCTAACAAGAAGACAGAGACAGATAGAGACAGAGTTACATGCAGCGTTTACCATGAATGTAATGTCCGCTAACGAGACAGACAGAGACATATGCAGCGTTTACCATGAATGTAATGTCCGCTAACGAGACAGACAGACAGACAGACAGAGACATATGCAGTGTTTACCATGAATGTAATGTCCGCTAACGAGACAGACAGAGACAGATAGAGACAGAGACAGATAGAGACAGAGACAGATAGAGACAGATAGACAGATAGAGACAGAGACAGATAGACAGATAGACAGATAGAGACAGATAGACAGATAGAGACAGACAGACAGACAGACAGAGACAGACAGACAGACAGACAGACAGACAGACAGACAGACAGACAGACAGACAGACAGACAGACAGACAGACAGACAGACAGAGACAGATAGACAGAGAGTGACAGACAGACAGACAGACAGAGATAGAGAGTGACAGAGACAGACAGACAGAGAGAGCTAGAGAGTGACAGATAGAGACAAACAGACAGCGAGATAGAGAGTGACAGAGACAGACAGACAGGTGGTGGTGTTCATATCTGTTGGACGAAGAGAAGGAAGGTGACACAGCAACAGTTCCAGACTGATTCACTGTTTCACTGTGACAGAAGGGGTAACAGAAGGGAAAACAGAAGTGGTAACAGAAGGGAAAACAGAAGGGGTAACAGAAGGGAAAACAGAAGGGAAAACAGAAGGGGTAACAGAAGGGGTAACAGAAGGGAAAACAGAAGGGGTAACAGAAGGGAAAACAGAAGGGGTAACAGAAGGGAAAACAGAAGGGAAAACAGAAGGGGTAACAGAAGGGGTAACAGAAGGGAAAACAGAAGGGAAAACAGAAGGGAAAACAGAAGGGGTAACAGAAGGGAAAACAGAAGGGGTAACAGAAGGGAAAACAGAAGGGAAAACAGAAGGGGTAACAGAAGGGAAAACAGAAGGGGTAACAGAAGGGAAAACAGAAGGGAAAACAGAAGGGGTAACAGAAGGGGTAACAGAAGGGAAATAGAAGGGGAAACAGGTCATTGAGACTGATATTGAGTCTTTTTGGATGTATAAGGTGACACTGCACCAGCCAAGATTAATCTCTCTCTCTCTGTCTATCAACAGTTACGACCCGATCTTCCCCTTCTTTTCCTCCAGCAGTATTGACCGTTCATTGGCCACGACGTTTCAGTATTCAATTGGTCACTGTCGCCATGCAGTGTGCTGGACCGATGTGGCCAGTCCAGTGGGAATCAGGGTCAGATCAATATATCTGAATCCTCTTAGTATGTGTCAAGCAGACAAATGATGTTGGAGAAGTGAGAGTTTGGAGACGTATTGATGCCATTTTTTTTCACTCTGTGTGTCCTCAAGGTGGTATGCAGACACAAGCGTGCACACAAACACACACACTCAGAATGAGGGACAGAACGAGGGATAGAACGAGGACAGAACGAGGTGCAAAACGAGGGATAGAATAGAAGGGATAGAATGAGGGACAAAACGAGGTTCAAAACGAGGGACAGAATGAGGGATAGAATGAGGGAAAAAATGGGGGACAGTATGTGGGACAGAATGAGGGACAGAATGAGGGACAGAATGAGGTACAAAACGAGGGACAGAATGCGGGACAGAATGAGAGACAGAATGAGGGACAGAATGAGGGAAAAAATGGGGGACAGTATGAGGGACAGAATGAGGGACAGAATGAGGTACAAAACGAGGGACAGAATGAGGGATAGAATGAGGGGAAAAAATGGGGGACAGTATGAGGGACAGAATGAGGCACAAAACAAGGGACAGAATGAGGGACAGAATGAGGGAAAAATGGGGGACAGTATGAGGGACAGAATGAGGGACAGAATGAGGTACAAAACGAGGGACAGAATGAGGGATAGAATGAGGGAAAAAATGGGGGACAGTATGAGGGACAGAATGAGGGACAGAATGAGGGACAGAATGGGGGACAGCATGAGGGACAGAACACAGTCCTTCTTTGTTTCAATTAATATCTAGGAGGAGAGGAGGATAATATCTAGGAGGAGAGGAGGATAATATCTAGGAGGAGAGGAGGATAATATCTAGGAGGAGAGGAGGATAATATCTAGGAGGAGAGGAGAATAATATCTAGGAGAGAGGAGAATAATATCTAGGAGGAGGAGGATAATATCTAGGAGGAGAGGAGGATAATATCTAGGAGGAGAGAGAATAATATCTAGGAGGAGAGGAGAATAATATCTAGGAGGAGAGGAGAATAATATCTAGGAGGAGAGGAGAATAATATCTAGGAGGAGAGGAGAATAATATCTAGGAGGAGAGGAGAATAATATCTAGGAGGAGAGGAGAATAATATCTAGGAGGAGAGGAGAATAATATCTAGGAGGAGAGGAGGATAATATCTAGGAGGAGAGGAGAATAATATCTAGGAGGAGAGGAGAATAATATCTAGGAGGAGAGGAGAATAATATCTAGGAGGAGAGGAGAATAATATCTAGGAGGAGAGGAGAATAATATCTAGGAGGAGAGGAGAATAATATCTAGGAGGAGAGGAGGATAATATCTAGGAGGAGAGGAGGATAATATCTAGGAGGAGAGGAGGATAATATCTAGGAGGAGAGGAGAATAATATCTAGGAGGATAATATCTAGGAGGAGAGGAGAATAATATCTAGGAGGATAATATCTAGGAGGAGAGGAGGATAATATCTAGGAGGAGAGGAGAATAATATCTAGGAGGAGAGGAGGATAATATCTAGGAGGAGGATAATATCTAGGAGGAGAGGAGGATAGTATCTAGGAGAATAATATCTAGGAGGAGAGGAGAATAATATCTAGGAGGATAATATCTAGGAGGAGAGGAGGATAATATCTAGGAGGATAATATCTAGGAGGAGAGGAGGATAATATCTAGGAGGAGAGGAGGATAATATCTAAGAGGAGGATAATATCTAGGAGGAGAGGAGGATAATATCTAGGAGGAGGATAATATCTAGGAGGAGGATAATATCTAGGAGGAGAGGAGGATAATATCTAGGAGGAGGATAATATCTAGGAGGAGGATAATATCTAGGAGGAGAGGAGGATAGTATCTAGGAGGAGGATAATATCTAGGAGGAGAGGAGGATAGTATCTAGGAGGAGAGGATGATAATATCTAGGAGAGGATGATAATATCTAGGAGGAGAGGATGATAATATCTAGGAGGAGAGGAGGATAATATCTAGGAGGAGGATAATATCTAGGAGGTGAGGAGGATAATATCTAGGAGGAGAGGATGATAATATCTAGGAGGAGAGGAGGATAATATCTAGGAGGAGGATAATATCTAGGAGGAGAGGAGGATAATATCTAGGAGGAGAGGAGGATAATATCTAGGAGGAGAGGAGGATAATATCTAGGAGGAGAGGAGGATAATATCTAGGAGGAGGATAATATCTAGGAGGAGAGGAGGATAGTATCTAGGAGGAGGATAATATCTAGGAGGAGAGGAGGATAGTATCTAGGAGGAGAGGATGATAATATCTAGGAGGAGAGGAGGATAATATCTAGGGATAATATCTAGGAGGAGAGGAGGATAATATCTAGGAGGAGAGGAGGATAATATCTAGGAGGAGGATAATATCTAGGAGGAGGATAATATCTAGGAGGAGGATAATATCTAGGAGGAGAGGATAATATCTAGGAGGATAATATCTAGGAGGAGGAGGATAATATAATATCTAGGAGGAGAGGAGGATAATATCTAGGAGAGAGGAGGATAATATCTAGGAGGAGGATAATATATAGGAGGAGATGAGGATAGTATCTAGGAGGAGGATAATATCTAGGAGGAGAGGAGGATAGTATCTAGGAGGAGAGGATGATAATATCTAGGAGGAGAGGATGATAATATCTAGGAGGAGAGGATGATAATATCTAGGAGGAGAGGAGGATAATATCTAGGAGGTGAGGAGGATAATATCTAGGAGGAGAGGATGATAATATCTAGGAGGAGAGGAGGATAATATCTAGGAGGAGGATAATATCTAGGAGGAGAGGAGGATAGTATCTAGGAGGAGGATAATATCTAGGAGGAGAAGAGGATAATATCTAGGAGGAGAGGATGATAATATCTAGGAGGATAATATCTAGGAGGAGAGGAGGATAATATCTAGGAGGAGAGGAGGATAATATCTAGGAGGAGGATAATATCTAGGAGGAGGATAATATCTGATAATATCTAGGAGGAGAGGAGGATAATATCTAGGAGGATAATATCTAGGAGGAGAGGAGGATAATATCTAGGAGGAGGATAATATCTAGGAGGAGAGGAGGATAATATCTAGGAGGAGAGGAGGATAATATCTAGGAGGAGGAGAGGAGGATAGTATCTAGGAGGAGGATAATATCTAGGAGGAGAGGAGGATAGTATCTAGGAGGAGAGGATGATAATATCTAGGAGGAGAGGATGATAATATCTAGGAGGAGAGGATGATAATATCTAGGAGGAGAGGAGGATAATATCTAGGAGGTGAGGAGGATAATATCTAGGAGGAGAGGATGATAATATCTAGGAGGAGAGGATGATAATATCTAGGAGGAGAGGAGGATAATATCTAGGAGGAGGATAATATCTAGGAGGTGAGGAGGATAATATCTAGGAGGAGAGGATGATAATATCTAGGAGGAGAGGATGATAATATCTAGGAGGAGAGGAGGATAATATCTAGGAGGAGAGGAGGATAATATCTAGGAGGAGAGGATGATAATATCTAGGAGGAGAGGATGATAATATCTAGGAGGAGAGGAGGATAGTATCTAGGAGGAGGATAATATCTAGGAGGAGTGTTACGGTTTTCTTCCGTCGAAGGAGAGTCGGACCAACATGCAGCGTGGTTAATTCGATACATGTTTAATAGACGAATAAACACGATCAGTACAAAAACAATAAACGTACGTGAAAACCGAAACAGCCTAAACTGGTGCAAACTGACACAGAGACAGGAACAATCACCCACGAAACACTCAAAGAATATGGCTGCCTAAATATGGTTCCCAATCAGAGACAAGGATAAACACCTGCCTCTGATTGAGAACCGCCTCAGGCAACCATAGACTTTGCTAGAACACCCCACTAAGCCACAATCCCAAAACCTACGAAAAACACCCATACATAAACAGAACACAAAATAAACCCATGTCACACCCTGGCCTGCCCAAATAAATATAGAAAACACAAAATACTAAGACCAGGGCGTGACAGAACCCCCCCCCCAAGGTGCGGACTCCCGGCCGCACACCTAAACCCATAGGGAAGGGTCCGGGTGGGTGTCTGTCCACGGTGGCGGCTCCGGCTCGGGACGTGGACCCCACTCCAACCAAGTCGTAGTCCCCCTGTAACGCGTCCTTTGATTGGCGACCCTCGCCGCCGACCTTGGCCTAATAACCCTCACCAAGGACCCCACTGGACTGAGGGGCAGCTCGGGATTGAGGGGAAGCTCGGGACTGAGGGGTAGCTCGGGACTGAGGGGTAGCTCGGGACTGAGGTGTAGCTCGGGACTGAGGGGAAGCTCAGCACTGAGGGGAAGCTCAGCACTGAGAGGATGCCCAGTACTGAGAGGAAGCCCAGTGCTGAGAGGAAACTCAGGCAGGTAGTAGGCTCTGGCAGATCCTGGCTAGCTGGTGGTTCTGGCAGATCCTGGCTGACTGGCGGATCCTGGCTGACTGGTGGATCTGGAAGATCCTGGCTGACTGGCGGATCCTGGCTGACTGGTGGATCTGGAAGGTCCTGGCTGACTGGTGGATCCTGGCTGACTGGCGGATCTGGAAGATCATGGCTGACTGGCGGATCCTGGCTGACTGGCATATCTGGAAGATCATGGCTGACTGGCGGATCCTGGCTGAATGGCGGATCTGGAAGATTCTGGCTGACTGGCGGCTCTGGCTGCTCCACGCTGACTGACAGCTCTGGCGGCTTCTTACAGACTGGCAGCTCCTTGCAGACTGGCAGCTCCTTGCAGACTGGCAGCTCCTTGCAGACTGGCAGCTCCGGCTGTTCCATGCAGACTGGCAGCTCTGGCTGCTCCATGCAGACTGGCAGCTCTGGCTGCTCCATGCAGACTGGCAGCTCTGGCTGCTCCATGCAGACTGGCAGCTCTGGCTGCTCCATGCAGACTGGCAGCTCTGGCTTCTCCATGCAGACTGGCAGCTCTGGCAGCTCCATGCAGACTGGCAGCTCTGGCTGCGCTGAACAGGCAGGAGACTCCGGCAGCGCTGGAGAGGAGGAAGGCTCTGGCAGCGCTAAACAGGCGGGAGAATCCGACAGCGCTAAACAAGCGGGAGACTCCGACAGCGCTGGAGAGGAGAAAGGCTCTGGCAGCGCTGAACAGGCGAGGCGCACTGAATGCCTGGTGCGTGGTGCTGGCAGTGGTGGTACTGGGCCGAGGACACGCACAGGAAGCCTGGTGCGGGGAGCTGCCACCGGAGGACTGGTGTGTGAAGGTGGCACAGGATGGACCGGACCGTGAAGGTGTACTGGAGAGCCTGAGAGCAGGGCTGGCACAGGACGTGTAAGGCTAGGTAGGTACACAGGAGGCCTAGTGTGTGAGGCTGGCACAATCTTCACCAGCCGACTAACACGCACCTCAGGACGAGTATGGAGCGCTGACCCAGGTGTCATCAAAAGTACCTAAAGCACCAACCTAGCAACTCCCTCATAACTCTCTCCTCCACTTTCCCCATTAACTCCTTCACAGTCTCTGCTTCACTCACCTCCAACACCGGCTCTGGTTCTGGTCTCCTCCTTGGCTCCTCACGATAAACAGGGGGAGTTGGCTCAGATCTGAACCCTGACTCTGCCACACTCTCCCTGAGCCCCCCCCAATAGATTTTTGGGGCTGACTCTCGGGCTTCCATCCGCGTCGCCGTGCTGCCTCTTCATACCAGCGCCTTTCCGCTTTCGCCGCCTCCAGTTCTTCTTTGGGGCGGCGATATTCTCCAGGCTGTGTCCAGGGTCCTTTTCCGTCCAATATCTCCTCCCAGAGGAGGAGAGGAAGATAATATCTAGGAGGAGAGGAGGATAATATCTAGGAGGAGAGGAAGATAATATCTAGGAGGAGAGGAGGATAATATCTAGGAGGATAATATCTAGGAGGAGAGGAGGACAATATCTAGGAGGAGACAAGTATAATATCTAGAAGGAGATGAGGATAATATTTAGGAGGAGATGAGGATACTATTTAGGAGGAGAGGAGGATAATATCTAGAAGGAGAGGAGGATAATATCTAGGAGGAGATGAGGATAATATTTAGGAGGAGAGGAGGATAATATTTAGGAGGAGAGGAGGATACTATTTAGGAGGAGAGGAGGATAATATCTAGAAGGAGAGGAGGATAATATCTAGGAGGAGATGAGGATAATATTTAGGAGTAGAGGAGGATAATATTTAGGAGGAGAGGAGGATACTATTTAGGAGGAGATGAGGATACTATTTAGGAGGAGAGGAGGATAATATCTAGGAGGATAATATCTAGGAGGATAGGAGTATAATATCTAGGAGGATAATTTCTAGGAGGAGAGTATAATATCTAGGAGGATAATATCTAGGAGGAGATTAGGATAATATCTAGGAAGAGAGAGGATAATATCTATTTAGGAGGATAATATCTTGGAGGAGGATAATATCTAGGAAGAGAGAAGGATAATGTCTAATAAGAGAGGAGGATAATATCTAGGAGAGGAGGATAATATCTAGGAAGATAATTTCTAGGAGGATAGTATAATTTAGGAGGAGAGGAGGATAATATCTAGGAGGAGAGGAGGATAATATCTAGGAGGAGAGGAAGATAATATCTAGGAGGAGAGGAGGATAATATCTAGGAGGAGAGGAGGATAATATCTAGGAGGAGAGGAAGATAATATCTAGGAGGATAATTTCTAGGAGGATAATATCTAGGAGGATAGGAGTATAATATCTAGGAAGATAATATCTAGGAGGAGAGGAGGATAGGAGGAGAGGAAGATAATATCTAGGAGGAGAGGAGGATAATATCTATAAGGAGAGGAGGATAATATCTAGGAGGATAATTTAGGAGGAGAGGAGGATCTAGGAGGAGACAAGTATAATATCTAGAAGGAGATGAGGATAATATTTAGGAGGAGATGAGGATACTATTTAGGAGGAGAGGAGGATAATATCTAGGAGGAGATGAGGATAATATTTAGGAGTAGAGGAGGATAATATTTAGTAGAGGAGGATAATATTTAGGAGGAGAGGAGGATACTATATAGGAGGAGATGAGGATACTATTTAGGAGGAGATGAGGATAATATCTATAAGGAGAGGAGGATAATATTTAGGAGGAGATGAGGATACTATTTAGGAGGAGAGGAGGATAATATCTAGGAGGAGATGAGGATAATATTTAGGAGTAGAGGAGGATAATATTTAGGAGTAGAGGAGGATAATATTTAGGAGGAGAGGAGGATACTATATAGGAGGAGATGAGGATACTATTTAGGAGTAGAGGAGGATAATATCTAAGGAGAGGAGGATAATATCTAGGAGGATAATATCTAGGAGGAGAGGAGGATAATATCTAGAAGGAGAGGAGGATAATATCTAGGAGGAGATGAGGATAATATTTAGGAGTAGAGGAGGATAATATTTAGGAGGAGAGGAGGATACTATTTAGGAGGAGATGAGGATACTATTTAGGAGGAGATGAGGATACTATTTAGGAGGAGAGGAGGATAATATCTAGGAGGAGAGGAGGATAATATCTAGGAGGAGATGAGGATAATATTTAGGAGGAGATGAGGATACTATTTAGGAGGAGAGGAAGATAATATCTAGGAGGAGAGGAGGATAATATCTAGAAGGAGTGGAGGATAATATCTAGGAGGACAATTTCTAGTATGAGAGGAGGTGTAACGCTCGTCGTTTCATGAAGAAGGAGTGGACCAAAGCGCTGCGTGGTACGTGTTCATGATCATTTATTTAAACTGAACACTGAGACAAAATAACAAAATGGAACAAGACGATACAGTTCTGTCTGGTGCAGACACAAAACAGAAAATGACTACCCACAAAACACAGATGGGAAAAAGCTGCCTAAGTTTGATTCTCAATCAGAGACAACGATAGACAGCTGCCTCTGATTGAGAACCACACCCGGCCAAACACAAAGAAATAGAAAACATAGAAATAAAGAAACTAAAATGCCCATCCTAGTCACACACTGGCCTATCCAAAGTAGAGAATACAAATCTCTATGGCCAGGGCGTGACAGGAGGATAATATCTAGGAGGATAATATCTAGGAGGAGAGGAGGGTAATATCTAGGAGGAGAGGAGGATAATATCTAGGAGGAGAGGAAGATAATATCTAGGAGGATAATATCTAGGAGGAGAGGAGGATAATATCTAGGAGGAGAGGAGGATAATATCTAGGAGGAGGATAATATCTAGGAGGAGAGGAGGATAATATCTAGGAGGAGAGGAGGATAATATCTAGGAGGAGAGGAGGATAATATCTAGGAGGAGAGGAGGATAATGTCTAGGAGGAGATGAGGATAATATTTAGGAGGAGAGGAAGATAATATCTAGGAGGATAATATCTAGGAGGAGAGGAGGATAATATCTAGGAGGAGAGGAGGATAATATCTAGGAGGAGAGGAGGATAATATCTAGGAGAGAGGAGGATAATATCTAGGAGGATAATATCTAGGAGGAGGAGGATATCTGAGGATAATATCTAGGAGGAGAGGAAGATAATATCTAGGAGGAGAGGAGGGTAATATCTAGGAGGAGAGGAGGATAATATCTAGGAGGAGAGGAAGATAATATCTAGGAGGATAATATCTAGGAGGAGATGAGGAAAATATCTAGGAGGAGATGAGTATAATATCTAGGAGGAGAGGAGGATAATATCTAGGAGGAGATGAGGATAATATCCCCGCTCAAGCCGATACCACGACGGCCCTCAAGGAACATCACTGGACTAGAAACCACATATCCTGAGGCTGCATTTATTGTAGCTGTGGATTTTAACAAAGCAAATTTAAAAATCCGACTACCTAAATTCTATCAGCATATTGATTGTAGGACTCACGCTGGCAAAACACTGGATAACTGCTACTCTGTCTTCCGTGATGCATACAAGGCCCTCCCCTGCCCTCCTTACCGCAAATCTGACCACGACATTTCGCTCCTTCCTTCCTATAGGCAGAAACTCAAAAAGGATGTACCTGTGATAAAGACTATTCAATGCTGGTCTGACTAATTGGAATACGCGCTCCAAGATTGTTCTGATCACTCAAACTGTGACATGTTCTGGGTAGCCTCAGAGAATAATATTGATTTATACACTGATTGGGTGTGAGAGTTTATAAGGAAGTGCGTAGGAGATGTTGTACCCACTGTGACTATTAAAACCTACGCTAACCAGAAACAGTGTATAGATGGCGGCGTTAACACAAAACTAAAAGTGCATTTAACCATGGAAAGGTGACTGGGAATATGGCCGAATACAAACAGTGTAGTTATTCCCTCCGCAAGGCAATAAACAAGCAAAATGTCAGTATAGAGACATAGTGTATTAGCAATTCGGCTCAGACATGAGACATATGTGGCAGGGTCTTCAGACAATCACGGACTACAAAAAGATAACCAGCCACGTCACGGACAACGTGGTCTTACTTCCAGACAAACTAAACACCTTCTTTGCCCGCTTTGAGGATAATAAAGTAGCACCTACGCGGCCCGTTACCAATGACTGTGGGCCCTCCTTCTCCGTGACCGACGTGAGTACGACATTTAAACGTGTTAACCCTCGCAAAGCTGCCGTGCCAGACTGTATCCTTAGCCGCGTCCTCAGAGCAAGCGCCTGCCAGCTGGCTGGTGTGTTTACGGACATATTCAATCTCTCCCTATCCCAGTCTGCTGTCCCCACATGCTTCAAAGGTGACCACTATTGTTCCTGTACCCAAGAAGGCAAAGGTAACTGAACTAAATGATTATTGCCCTGTAGCACTCACTTCTGTCATCATGAAGTGCTTTGAGAGACTAGTCAAGGATCATATCACCTCCACCTTACCTGTCACACTAGACCCACTTCAGTTTGCATACCGTCCCAACAGGTCCAAAGACGATGCAATCGCCATCACACTATACACTGTCCTTTCCCATCTAGACAAGAGGAATACCTACGTCAGAATGCTGTTCATTGATTACAGCTCAGCTTTCAACACCATAGTACCCTCCAAACTCATCATTAAGCTGGAGGCCATGGGTCATAACACTGCCCTGTACAACTGGGTCCTGGACTTCCTGACGGGCCGCCCCCAGGTGGTGAGGGTAGGTAACAACACTGGGGCCCCGCAAGGGTGCGTTCTCAGCCCCCTCCTGTACTCCCTGTTCACCCACGACTGCGTGGCCATGCACGCCTTCAACTCAATCATCAAGTTTGCAGACGACACAACAGTGGTAGGCTTGATTACCAACAATGACGAGTCGGCCCACAGGGAGGAGGTGAGGGCACTCGGAGTGTGGTGTCAGGAAAATAACACTCAACGTCAACAAAACAAAATAGATGGTCGTGGACTTCAGGAAACAGCAGAGAGAGCACCCCCCATCCACATCGACAGGACAGAAGTGGAGAAAGTGGAACGTTTTAAGTTCCTCAGCGTACAAATCACGGACAAACTAAAATGGTCCACACAGACAGTGTGGTGAAGAAGGCACAATAGTGCATGTATACTTACACAATAGTGCCTCTTTAACCTTTAACCTAAAACCCTCCCAAATGTTTACAGATTGAGAACATCCTGTCGGGCTGTATCACCACGGCAACTACACCGCCAACATCCTGTCGGGCTGTATCACCACGGCAACTACACCGCCAACATCCTGTCGGGCTGTATCACCACGGCAACTACACCGCCAACATCCTGTCGGGCTGTATCACCACCCGGTACGGCAACTACACCGCCAACAACTGCAGGGCTCTCCAGAGGGTTGTAGGGTCTGCACAACGCATCGCTGGGGGCAAACTACTTGCCCTCCAGGATACCTACAGCACCCGATGTCACGGGAAGGCAAAAAAAAGATCATCAAGGACATCAACCACCCGAGCCACTGTCTGTTCACCCCGCTACCATCCAGAAGATGAGGTCAGCACAGGTGCATCATAGCTGGGACCGAGAGATTTATTATTTATTGCTTCTCAAAGCCATCAGACTGTTAAACAGTCATCACTAACACAGAGAGGCTGCTGCCTACAAACAGACTTGGCCAATTTAATAAATGGATCACTAGTCACTTTAATAATGTTTACATATCTTGCATTTCTCCTCTCATATGTATATAGTGTATTTTATGCATCATGATACACATGCCGGTCGGTCATGGCTCATCAATATATTTATGTGTGTATATTTTCTTATTCCATCCCTTTACTTAGATTTGCGTGTATTAGGTACAGTTGAAGTCGTACGTTTACATACACTTAGGTTGGAGTCATTAAAACTCATTTTTTTCAACAACTCCACAAATTTTGGCAAGTCGCTTAGGACATCTACTTTGTAGACTTTGACACAAGTCATTTTTACAACAGTTGTTTACAGACAGAGGATTTCACATATAATTCACTGTATCACAATTCCATTGGGTAAAAAGTATACACACACTAAGTTTACTCTGCCTTTAATAAACAGCTTGGAAAATTCCAGAAAATGATGTCATGACTTTAGAAGCTTCTGATAGGCTAATTGACATCATTTGAATCAATTGGAGGTGTACCTGTGGATGAATTTCAAGGCCTACCTTCAAACTCAGTGCTTCTTTGCTTGACATCATGGGGAATCAAAAGATAATCAGCCAAGTCTGGTTCATCCTTGGGAGCAATTTCCAAACGCCTGAAGCTACCACATCCATCTATATAAACAATAGTTAGCAAGTATAAACACCATGGGACCACACAGCCGTCATACTGCGTAGGAAGGAGAGATGACTGTACTTTGGTGTGAAAAGTGCAAATCAATCCCAGAACAACAGCAAAATAACTTGTAAAGATGCTGGAGGAAACAGGTACAAAATTATCTATTTCCACAGTAAAACAAGTCCTATATGAACATAACCTGAAAGGCCGCACAGCAAGGAAGAAGCCACTGCTCCAAAACTGCCATAGAAACCCAGACTACGGTTTGCAACTGCACATGGGGACAAAGATCATACTTTTTGGAGAAATGTCCTCTGGTCTGATGAAACAAAAATAGAACTGTTTGGCCATAATGACCACCGTTATGTTTCGGAGGAAAAATGGGGGAGCCTTGCAAGCCAAAGAATACCATCCTAACCGTGAAGCACAAGGGTGGCAGTATCATGTTGTGGGGGTGCTTTGCTGCAGGAGGGACTGGTGCACTTCACAAAATAGATGGCTACATGAGGAGGTAAACTTATGTGGATATATTGAAGCAACATCTCAAGACATCAGTCAGGAAGTGAAAGCTTGGTCGCAAATGGGTCTTCCAAATGGACAATGACCCCAAGCATACTTTCAACGTTGTGGCAAAATGGCTTAAGGAAAACACAGTCAAGGTATTGGAGTGGCCATCACAAAGCCCTGGCAAGGAGGCCGAAAAAAACCTGATTCAGTTACACCAGCTCTTTCAGGAGGAATGGGCCAAAATTTACCCAGTTTATTGTGGGAAGCTTATGGAAGGCGACCTGAAACGTTTGTCCCAAGTTACACAATTTAAAGGCAATGCTACAAAATATTGAGTGTTTGTAAACTTGTGACCCACTGGGAATGTGATGTTAGAAATAAAAGCTGAAATAAATCACTCTCTCTATTATTATTCTGACATTTCACATTCTTAAAATAAAGTGGTGATCATAACTGACCTAAGACAGTGAATTTTTACTAGGATTAAATGTCAGGAA
>NC_056430.1:5227624-5272624 GCF_018296145.1 Oncorhynchus tshawytscha | reverse complement strand
CCACACGACCCTGGGCCTGGAAATGGTTGATATCCCATTCTAAAATGGAGAAGCTGTCATCTTTAAAGTGTAGGGATTCTATTGGGGGGATATAGGTAGCACACATGAGTACATGTTTCTCTGTTGAGATAATTTCTTTATTAATATCTAGCCAGAGGTAAATTGCTCCTGTTTTGACAAATTTAACAGACTGGGTTAGGTCTGCTCTACATCAAATTAGCATAACCCCTGAATCTCTTCCCTGTTTCACACCTGGTAGTTTGGTGGATGGGACTACCGGCTCTCTGTAGCCTAGAGGGCAACCAGTGGCTCCATCTCCTCTATACCACCCACCTGGTAGTTTGGTGGATGGGACAACCAGCTCTCTGTAGCCTAGAGGGCAACCAGTAGGTCCATCTCCTCTATACCACCCACCTGGTAGTTTGGTGGATGGGACTACCAGCTCTCTGTAGCCTAGAGGGCAACCAGTGGGTCCATCTCCTCTATACCACCCACCTGGTAGTGTGGTGGATGGGACTACCAGCTCTCTGTAGCCTAGAGGGCAACCAGTGGGTCCATCTCCTCTATACCACCCACCTGGTAGTTTGGTGGATGGGACTACCAGCTCTTTGTAGCCTAGAGGGCAAAAAGTGGGTCCATCTCCTCTATACCACCCACCTGGTAATGTGGTGGATGGGACTACCAGCTCTCTGTAGCCTAGAGGGCAACCAGTGGGTCCATCTCCTCTATACCACCCACCTGGTAGTTTGGTGGATGGGACTACCAGCTCTCTGTAACCTAGAGGACAAACCAGTGGGTCCATCTCCTCTATACCACCCACCTGGTAGTTTGGTGGATGGGACTACCAGCTCTCTGTAGCCTAGAGGGCAACCAGTGGGTCCATCTCCTCTATACCACCCACCTGGTAGTGTGGTGGATGGGACAACCAGCTCTCTGTAGCCTAGAGGGCAACCAGTGGGTCCATCTCCTCTATACCACCCACCTGGTAGTGTGGTGGATGGGACTACCAGCTCTCTGTAGCCTAGAGGGCAACCAGTGGGTCCATCTCCTCTATACCACCTACCTGGTAGTTTGGTGGATGGGACTACCAGCTCTCTGTAGCCTAGAGGGCATCCAGTGGGTCCATCTCCTCTATACCACCCACCTGGTAGTTTGTTGGATGGGACTACCAGCTCTCTGTAGCCTAGAGGGCAACCAGTGGGTCCATCTCCTCTATACCACCCACCTGGTAGTGTGGTGGATGGGACTACCAGCTCTCTGTAACCTAGAGGGCAACCAGTGGGTCCATCTCCTCTATACCACCCACCTGGTAGTGTGGTGGATGGGACAACCAGCTCTCTGTAGCCTAGAGGGCAACCAGTGGGTCCATCTCCTCTATACCACCCACCTGGTAGTTTGGTGGATGGGACTACCTGCTCTCTGTAGCCTAGAGGGCAACCAGTGGGTCCATCTCCTCTATACCACCCACCTGGTAGTTTGGTGGATGGGACTACCAGCTCTCTGTAGCCTAGAGGGCAACCAGTGGGTCCATCTCCTCTATACCACCCACCTGGTAGTGTGGTGGATGGGACTACCAGCTCTCTGTAGCCTAGAGGGCAACCAGTGGGTCCATCTCCTCTATACCACCCACCTGGTAGTTTGGTGGATGGGACTGCCAGCTCTCTGTAGCCTAGAGGACAACCAGTGGGTCCATCTCCTCTATACCACCCACCTGGTAGTTTGGTGGATGGGACTACCAGCTCTCTGTAGCCTAGAGGGCAAGCAGTGGGTCCATCTCCTCTACCACCACCCACCTGGTAGTTTGGTGGATGGGACTACCAGCTCTCTGTAACCTAGAGGACAAACCAGTGGGTCCATCTCCTCTATACCACCCACCTGGTAGTTTGGTGGATGGGACTACCAGCTCTCTGTAGCCTAGAGGGCAAGCAGTGGGTCCATCTCCTCTATACCACCCACCTGGTAGTTTGGTGGATGGGACTACCAGCTCTCTGTAGCCTAGAGGGCAACCAGTGGGTCCATCTCCTCTATACCACCCACCTGGTAGTTTGGTGGATGGGACTACCAGCTCTTTGTAGCCTAGAGGGCAAAAAGTGGGTCCATCTCCTCTATACCACCCACCTGGTAATGTGGTGGATGGGACTACCAGCTCTCTGTAGCCTAGAGGGCAACCAGTGGGTCCATCTCCTCTATACCACCCACCTGGTAGTTTGGTGGATGGGACTACCAGCTCTCTGTAACCTAGAGGACAAACCAGTGGGTCCATCTCCTCTATACCACCCACCTGGTAGTTTGGTGGATGGGACTACCAGCTCTCTGTAGCCTAGAGGGCAACCAGTGGGTCCATCTCCTCTATACCACCCACCTGGTAGTGTGGTGGATGGGACAACCAGCTCTCTGTAGCCTAGAGGGCAACCAGTGGGTCCATCTCCTCTATACCACCCACCTGGTAGTGTGGTGGATGGGACTACCAGCTCTCTGTAGCCTAGAGGGCAACCAGTGGGTCCATCTCCTCTATACCACCTACCTGGTAGTTTGGTGGATGGGACTACCAGCTCTCTGTAGCCTAGAGGGCATCCAGTGGGTCCATCTCCTCTATACCACCCACCTGGTAGTTTGTTGGATGGGACTACCAGCTCTCTGTAGCCTAGAGGGCAACCAGTGGGTCCATCTCCTCTATACCACCCACCTGGTAGTGTGGTGGATGGGACTACCAGCTCTCTGTAACCTAGAGGGCAACCAGTGGGTCCATCTCCTCTATACCACCCACCTGGTAGTGTGGTGGATGGGACAACCAGCTCTCTGTAGCCTAGAGGGCAACCAGTGGGTCCATCTCCTCTATACCACCCACCTGGTAGTTTGGTGGATGGGACTACCTGCTCTCTGTAGCCTAGAGGGCAACCAGTGGGTCCATCTCCTCTATACCACCCACCTGGTAGTTTGGTGGATGGGACTACCAGCTCTCTGTAGCCTAGAGGGCAACCAGTGGGTCCATCTCCTCTATACCACCCACCTGGTAGTGTGGTGGATGGGACTACCAGCTCTCTGTAGCCTAGAGGGCAACCAGTGGGTCCATCTCCTCTATACCACCCACCTGGTAGTTTGGTGGATGGGACTGCCAGCTCTCTGTAGCCTAGAGGACAACCAGTGGGTCCATCTCCTCTATACCACCCACCTGGTAGTTTGGTGGATGGGACTACCAGCTCTCTGTAGCCTAGAGGGCAACCAGTGGGTCCATCTCCTCTATACCACCCACCTGGTCGTGTGGTGGATGGGACTACCAGCTCTCTGTAACCTAGAGGGCAACCAGTGGGTCCATCTCCTCTATACCACCCACCTGGTAGTGTGGTGGATGGGACTACCAGCTCTCTGTAACCTAGAGGACAACCAGTGGGTCCATCTCCTCTATACCACCCACCTGGTAGTGTGGTGGATGGGACTACCAGCTCTCTGTAACCTAGAGGGCAACCAGTGGCTCCATCTCCTCTATACCACCCACCTGGTAGTGTGGTGGATGGGACTGCCAGCTCTCCTAGAGGACAACCAGTGGGTCCATCTCCTCTATACCACCCACCTGGTAGTGTGGTGGATGGGACTACCAGCTCTCTGTAACCTAGAGGGCAACCAGTGGCTCCATCTCCTCTATACCACCCACCTGGTAGTGTGGTGGATGGGACAACCAGCTCTCTGTAGCCTAGAGGGCAACCAGTGGGTCCATCTCCTCTATACCACCCACCTGGTAGTTTGGTGGATGGGACTACCAGCTCTCTGTAGCCTAGAGGGCAACCAGTGGGTCCATCTCCTCTATACCACCTACCTGGTAGTTTGGTGGATGGGACTACCAGCTCTCTGTAGCCTAGAGGGCATCCAGTGGGTCCATCTCCTCTATACCACCCACCTGGTAGTTTGTTGGATGGGACTACCAGCTCTCTGTAGCCTAGAGGGCAACCAGTGGGTCCATCTCCTCTATACCACCCACCTGGTAGTGTGGTGGATGGGACTACCAGCTCCCTGTAACCTAGAGGGCAACCAGTGGGTCCATCTCCTCTATACCACCCACCTGGTAGTGTGGTGGATGGGACAACCAGCTCTCTGTAGCCTAGAGGGCAACCAGTGGGTCCATCTCCTCTATACCACCCACCTGGTAGTTTGGTGGATGGGACTACCTGCTCTCTGTAGCCTAGAGGGCAACCAGTGGGTCCATCTCCTCTATACCACCCACCTGGTCGTGTGGTGGATGGGACTACCAGCTCTCTGTAACCTAGAGGGCAACCAGTGGGTCCATCTCCTCTATACCACCCACCTGGTAGTGTGGTGGATGGGACTACCAGCTCTCTGTAACCTAGAGGACAACCAGTGGGTCCATCTCCTCTATACCACCCACCTGGTAGTGTGGTGGATGGGACTACCAGCTCTCCTAGAGGACAACCAGTGGGTCCATCTCCTCTATACCACCCACCTGGTAGTGTGGTGGATGGGACTACCAGCTCTCTGTAACCTAGAGGGCAACCAGTGGCTCCATCTCCTCTATACCACCCACCTGGTAGTGTGGTGGATGGGACTGCCAGCTCTCCTAGAGGACAACCAGTGGGTCCATCTCCTCTATACCACCCACCTGGTAGTGTGGTGGATGGGACTACCAGCTCTCTGTAGCCTAGAGGACAACCAGTACTCCAGGGCTAGTTTTTAGGCACCAGAACTTAGCCACTTTGTGTTTGGGAACAAGTTTTTCCTCTTGAATGTGTTTTCCAATTGAGTCAATGAGGAGCACAATCTCTGGCTTTTGTGTGTCCTCAGTGGATGTGTTTGGGTTGTCAAAAGAGCTGACAGGGAGCCTGTTAAGAGGGGGTGGGGTCTGTTGGGTTGGTGGGTCCTGTCCCAGTGTTGTGTTGGGGTTGGGGTTCGGGTCTGGGGTGGGCTGTTCTGCTGGCATCTCCAGGAGAGAGTCCTGCTCTCTGTCACACAGCGTTCTCATCTCCTCCTTCAGTGCCATGTGTGCCTCTTTCAGTTCACCTCTCACCTCAGTCCGTAGAGCAGCAAGCTCTCTCACACAGCCGTCCATCTCGACCTTCGGCCCTCTGGGTCTTGTTGGGGGTGTTGTTGTGCTGGTCTGTTTTGTGGGTTTGTTCTGTTTGTATTGTGTGGACTAGCTCTCTGAGCTCCACCATGTATCTCACTCTGTCTGTGTGTCTGTCTGTCTGTCTGTCTCTCTCTCTTTCCCTCTTCCTCTCTTTCTCTCTCTCTTTCTCTCCCGCCCTCTCTTTCTCTCCCTCTGTCTCTCCCTCTCTCTCCCTCTGTCTCTCCCTCTCCCTCTCCCTCTGTCTCTCTCTTTCTCCCTCTGTCTCTCCCTCTCCCTGTCTCTCTCTCTCCCTCTGTCTCTCTCTCTCCCTCTGTCTCTCTCTCTCTCCCTCTGTCTCTCGCTCTGTCTCTCCCTCTGTCTCTCCCACTCCCTCTCTCTCACTCTCTCTCTCCCTCTCTCTCTGTCGCTCTCTCTTTCTCTCAATCTGTCTCTCTCTCTTTCCCTCTTCCTCTCTTTCTCTCTCTCTTTCTCTCCCGCCCTCTCTTTCTCTCTCTCTGTCTCTCCCTCTCTCTCCCTCTGTCTCTCCCTCTCCCTCTGTCTCTCTCTTTCTCCCTCTGTCTCTCCCTCTCCCTGTCTCTCTCTCTCTCTCTCTCTATCCCTCTGTCTCTCTCTCTCTCCCTCTGTCTCTCGCTCTGTCTCTCCCTCTGTCTCTCCCACTCCCTCTCTCTCTCTCTCTCCCTCTCTCTCTGTCTCTCTCTCTCTTTCTCTCAATCTGTCTCTCTCTCTCTCTCCCTCTCTCTCTGTCTCTCTTTCTCTCTCTCTGTCTCTCTCTCTCAAATCAAATCAAATCAAATCAAATGTATTTATATAGCCCTTCATACATCAGCTGATATCTCAAAGTGCTGTACAGAAACCCAGCCTAAAACCCCAAACAGCAAGCAATGCAGGTGTAGAAGCACGGTGGCTAGAAAAAACTCCCTAGAAAAGCCAAAACCTAGGAAGAAACCTAGAGAGGAACCAGGCTATCAGGGGTGCCCAGTCCTCTTCTAGCTGTGCCGGGTGGAGATTATAACAGAACATGGCCAAGATGTTCAAATGTTCATAAATGACCAGCATGGTCAAATAATAATAATCACAGTAGTTGTCGAGGGTGCAGCAAGGCAGCACCTCAGGAGTAAATGTCAGTTGGCTTTTCATAGCCGATCCTTAAGAGTATCTCTACCGCTCCTGCTGTCTCTAGAGAGTTGAAAACAGCAGGTCTGGGACAGGTAGCACGTCCGGTGAACAGGTCAGGATTCCATAGCCGCAGGCAGAACAGTTGAAACTGGGGCAGCAGCATGACCAGGTGGACTGGGGACAGCAAGGAGTCATCATGCCACGTAGTCCTGAGGCATGGTCCTAGGGCTCAGATCCTCCGAGAGAGAGAAAGAAAGAGAGAAAGAGAGAATTAGAGAGAGCATACTTAAATTCACACAGGACACCGGAGAAGACAGGAGAAGTTCTCCAGATATAACAAACTGACCTAGCCCCTCGACACATAAACCACTGCAGCATAAATACTGGAGGCTGAGACAGGAGGGGTCAGGAGACACTGTGGCCCCATCCGATGATACCCCCCTCCCTCTATGTCTCTCTCCCTTTCTCTCTCTCTCTTCCCCCTGTCTGTCTGTCTCTCTCCCTCCCTCTCTCAGCTCCTTACCACAGCATAATGAGAGTAGAGAAGGATGATCTGTGTGAATACTTGAGAAGGTATTCATGAGCTCAATGAGTTGATTTCCTCACTGATACGATGGGAGGTTATATCTGTATATTTATGTGTTTGTAGATGGAGGGTTGGAGAGTGTAAAAAATTGATTGACTTCTTGCTGTGAGATTAAGGCTGTTTCTCTTTCCCCATTCTGGTTGATGATCAACCCTCTCAACGTTCCCCATTCTGGTTGATGATCAACCCTCTCAACGTTCCCCATTCTGGTTGATGATCAACCCTCTCAACGTTCCCCATTCTGGTTGATGATCAACCCTCTCAACGTTCCCCATTCTGGTTGATGATCAACCCTCTCAACGTTCCCCATTCTGGTTGATGATCAACCCTCTCAACGTTCCCCATTCTGGTTGATGATCAACCCTCTCAACGTTCCCCATTCTGGTTGATGATCAACCCTCTCAACGTTCCCCATTCTGGTTGATGATCAACCCTCTCAACGTTCCCCATTCTGGTTGATGATCAACCCTCTCAACGTTCCCCATTCTGGTTGATGATCAACCCTCTCAACGTTCCCCATTCTGGTTGATGATCAACCCTCTCAACGTTCCCCATTCTGGTTGATGATCAACCCTCTCAACGTTCCCCATTCTGGTTGATGATCAACCCTCTCAACGTTCCCCATTCTGGTTGATGATCAACCCTCTCAACGTTCCCCATTCTGGTTGATGATCAACCCTCTCAACGTTCCCCATTCTGGTTGATGATCAACCCTCTCAACGTTCCCCATTCTGGTTGATGATCAACCCTCTCAACGTTCCCCATTCTGGTTGATGATCAACCCTCTCAACGTTCCCCATTCTGGTTGATGATCAACCCTCTCAACGTTCCCCATTCTGGTTGATGATCAACCCTCTCAACGTTCCCCATTCTGGTTGATGATCAACCCTCTCAACGTTCCCCATTCTGGTTGATGATCAACCCTCTCAACGTTCCCCATTCTGGTTGATGATCAACCCTCTCAACGTTCCCCATTCTGGTTGATGATCAACCCTCTCAACGTTCCCCATTCTGGTTGATGATCAACCCTCTCAATGTTCCCCATTCTGGTTGATGATCAACCCTCTCAACGTTCCCCATTCTGGTTGATGATCAACCCTCTCAACGTTCCCCATTCTGGTTGATGATGAGTCCATTCTAGCCAACAGTCCCTCGTTGTGATTGGCTTGCTGTTTGTAAAGCTTGTTCCTTGTATTGCAGATAAGGAGACGTTGGAGCATACACTTTACCATGATGTGCCTCTGCGACAAACACATCTTACCACTCACTAGATGTATATTATAGGTAATGTGTTCTACCAGTAATGCATTGTATTGGTATTGGTAATGTGTGCTAACAGTAATGTATTCTATTGGTAATGTATGCTAACAGTAATGTATTCTATTGGTAATGTGTGCTAACAGTAATGCAGTATATTGGTAATGTGTGCTAACAGTAATGTATTCTATTGGTAATGTGTGCTAACAGTAATGTATTCTATTGGTAATGTGTGCTAACAGTAATGCATTGTATTGGCATTAGTAATGTGTGCTAACAGTAATGTATTCTATTGGTAATGTATGCTAACAGTAATGCATTGGTATTATATTGGTAATGTGTGCTAACAGTAATGTATTCTATTGGTAATGTATGCTAACAGTAATGTATTCTATTGGTAATGTGTGCTAATAGTAATGCATTATATTGGTAATGTTTGCTAACAGTAATATTGTTATTATATTGGTAATTTGTGCTAACAGTAATATTATAATTATATTGGTAATGTATGCTAACAGTAATGCATTATATTGGTAATGTGTGCTAACAGTAATGCATTATATTGGTAATGTGTGCTAACAGTAATGCATTATATTGGTAATGTGTGCTAACAGTATTGTATTCTATTGGTAATGTGTGCTAACAGTAATATTATTATTATATTGGTAATGTATGCTAACAGTAATGTATTCTATTGGTAATGTGTACTAACAGTAATATTGTTATTATATTGGTAATTTGTGCTAACAGTAATATTATAATTATATTGGTAATGTATGCTAACAGTAATGCATTATATTGGTAATGTGTGCTAACAGTAATGCATTATATTGGTAATGTGTGCTAACAGTAATGTATTCTATTGGTAATGTGTGCTGACAGTAATGCATTATATTGGTAATGTGTCCTACCAGTAATGCATTATATTGGTAATGTGTGCTAACAGTAATGCATTATATTGGTAATGTATGCTAACAGTAATGCATTATATTGGTAATGTGTGCTAACAGTAATGCATTATATTGGTAATGTATGCTAACAGTAATGTATTCTATTGGTAATGTAAATACGGAGAGGTTGGCCCTCCCATTTTCCTGATGCGCCTCAACACACATATTAATGTTTATTTATTATTCTGGTTTTCTGTGCCTGAACATTTGTGCTCTCAAACAGCGTTTGACACGTTGGCACAATTTATTCTAAATAAAAAAATGGAGTTATCACATTTACATAAGTATTCAGACCCTTAACTCCGTACTTTGTTGAAGCACCTTTGGCAGCGATTACAGCCATGAGTCTTCTTGGGTATGACGCTACAAGCTTGGCACACCTGTATTTGGGTAGTTTCTCCCATTCTTCTCTGCAGATCCTCTCAAGCTTTTGTCAGGTTGCTGCGTTGTCTTGGCTGTATGCTTATGGTCGTTGTCCTGCTGGAAGGTGAACCTTCTCCCCAGTCTGAGGTCCTGAGCGCTTTGGAGCAGGTTTTCATCAAGGATTTCTCTGTACTTTGCTCTGTTCATCTTTGCCTCGATCCTGACTAGTCTTCAGCCACAACATCCCCGCAGCATGATGCTGCCACCACCATGCTTCACCGTAGGGATGGTGCCAGGTTTCCTCCAGACGTGACGCTTGGCATTCAGGCCAAAGAGTTCAATCTTGGTTTCATCAGACCAGATAATCTTGTTTCGCATGTCCTGAGAGTCTTTAGGTACCTTTTGGCAAACTCCAACTGGGCTGTCATGTGACTTTTACTGAGGAGTGGCATCTGTCTAGCCACTCTACCATAAAGGCCTGATTGGTGGAGTGCTACAGAGATAGGTCTCCTTCTGGAAGGTTCTACCATCTCCACAGAGGAACTCTAAAGCTCATCTCCCTAACCAAGGCCCTTCTCCCCCGATTGATTTTGCCGGGCGGTCAACTCTAGGAAGAGTCTTGGTGGTTCCAAACTTGTTCCATTTAAGAATGATGGAAGCCACTGTGTTCTTGGGGACCTTCAATGCTACAGACATTTTTTCATACCCTTCCCCAGATCTGTGCCTCGACACTATCTCGGAACTCACTGGACAATTCCTTCGACCTCATGGCTTGATTTTTGCTCAGACATGGGCTGTCAACTGGGTGACCTTATATCGACAGCTGTGTGCCTTTACAAATCATGTCCGATCAACTGAATTTACCACAGATGGACTCCAATCAAGTTGTAGAAACATCTCAAGAATGATCAATTGAAAAAGGATGCACCTGAGCTCAATTTCTAGTCTCATAGGAATGGGCCTGTAAATAAGGTATTTTAAAATAGATTTTTTTATACATTTGTGAAAATGTCTACAAACCTGTTTTTGCATTGTCATTATTGGGTATTGTGTGTAGATTGCTGAGGATTTTTAAAAATGAATTTTAGAATAAGGCTGTAACATAACAAAACATGAAAAAAGTAAAGGGGTCTGAATACTTTCCGTATATGCCTTATACACAAACAACAACACAGAGTTACACATGGAATAAACAAACATACGGTCAATAACACAATAGAACAAGTCTATATACAGTGTTTGTAAATGAGGTAGGATAAGGAAAGTAAGGCAATAAATAGGCCATAGTGGTGAAAAAATTACAATATAGCAATTTAACACTGGAATGGTAGGATGTACAGAAGATTCATGTGCAAGTAGAGATATTGGGGTGCAAAGAAGCAAAAAAATAAATAACAGTATGGGGATGAGGTAGTTGGATTGGCTATTTACAGATGGGCTGTGTACAGGTGCAGCGATCAGTGAGCTGCTTAAAGTTAGTGAGGGAGATATGGGTCTCCAGCTTCAGTGATTTTTGCAATTCAAATCCAGTCATTGGCAGCAGAGAACTGGAAGGAAAGGCTGCCAAAGGAGGTGTTGGCTTTGGGGGTAACCAGTAAAATATCCCTACTGGAGCGCGTGCTGTTATGGTGACCAGTGAGCTGAGATAAGGTGGGGCTTTACCTAGCAAAGACTTATAGATGACCTGGAGCCAGTGGGTTTGGCGATGAATATGAAGCGAGGGCCAGGCACCGAGAGCATACAGGTCTCAGTGGTGGGTAGTATATGGGGCTTTGGTATAAAAATGGATTGCACTGTCATAGACTACATCAAATTTGCTGAGTAGAGTGTTGGAGGCTATTTGGTAAATGACATCGACGAAGTCGAGGATCGGTAGGATGGTCAGTTTAATGAGGGTATGTTTGGCAGCATGAGTGAAGGATGCTTTGTTGCGAAATAGTAAGCCAATTCTAGATTTAATTTTGGATTGGAGATGTTTAATGTGAGTCTGGAAGGAGAGTCTGGAAAGAGAGTTTATCAGACACCTAGGTATTTGTAGTTGTCCACATATTCTAAGTCTAAGTCAGAACCGTCCAGAGTAGTGATGCTAGTCGGGTGTGCAGGTGCGGGCAGCGATCGGTTGAAGAGCATGCATTTAGTTTTACTTGCCTTTAAGAGCAGTTGGAGGCCACGGAAGGAGAGTTGTATGGCATTGAAACTCATTTGGAGGTTAGTTAACACAGTGTCCAAAAAAGGGCCAGAAGTATACAGCATGGTGTCGTCTGCGTAGAGGTTGATCAGAGAATCACCAGCAGCAAGAGCGACATCATTGATGTCAGAGAAAAGAGTCGTCCCAATTATTGAACCCTGTTTGCACCCCCATAGAGACTGCCAGAGGTCCGGACAACAGGCCCTCCGATTTGACACACTGAACTCTGTCTAAGAAGTAGTTGGTGAACTAGGCGAGGCAGTCATTTGAGAAACCAAGGCTGTTGAGTCTGCCGATATGAACGTGGTGATTGACAGAGCCGAAAGCCTTGGCCAGGTCGATGAATACAGCTGCACAGTAATGTCTCTTATCAATGGTGGTTATGATATCATTAGGGACCTTGAGCATGGCTGATGTGCACCCATGACCAGTTCGGAAACCAGATTGCATAGCGGAGAAGGTACGGTGGGATTCGAAATGGTTGGTGATCTGTTTGTTTACTTGGCTTTTGAAGACCTTAGAAAGGCAGGGTTGGATAGATATAGGTCTGTAGCAGTTTTGTCTAGAGTGTCTCCCCCTTTGAAGAGGGGGCTGACCGCGGCAGCTTTCCAATCTTTGTGAATCTCAGACGACACGAAAGAGAGGTTGAACAGGCTAGTAATAGGGGTTGCAACAATTTTGGCAGATAATTTTAGAATGAAAGGGTCCAGATTGTCTAGCCCGGCTGATTTGTAGGGGTCCAGATTTTGCAGCTCTTTCAGAACGTCAGCTATCTGGATTTGGGAAAAGGAGAAATGGGGGAGGCTTGAGCAAGTTGCTGTGGGGGGTGCAGGGCAGTTGACCAGGGTAGGGGTGGCCAGGTGGAAAGCATGGCCAGCCGTAGAAAAAAGCTTATTGAAATTCTCAAATATTGTGGAGTTATTGGTGGTGACAGTGTTTCCTAGCAACAGTGCAGTGGGCAGCTGGGAGGAGGTGCTCTTATTCTCCATGGACTTTACAGTGTCCCATAACTTTTTGGAGTTAGTGCTACAGGATGCAAATTTCTGTTTGAAAAAGATAGCCTTTGCTTTCCTAACTGCCTGTGTATATCGGTTCCTAACTTCCCTAAAAAGTTGCATATCGCAGGGTCTATTTGATGCTAATGCAGAACACCACAGGATGTTTTTGTGCTGTTCAAGGGCAGTCCAGTCTGGAGTGAACCACTGGCTATATCTGTTCCTGGTTCTACATTTTTTTTGAATGGGGCATGCTTATTTAAGATGGTGAGGAAAGCACTTTTAAAGAACAACCATGCATCTTCTACTGACGGAATGAGGTCAATATCCTTCCAGGGTACCCAGATCGATTAGATAGGCGGGTGGAGGGTGTTCCTAATGTTTTGAACACTGTGTATATAAAGTATGTTATGCGAAGTATGCGTTAAGATTTGAGTAATTCCGGTTGTATAGAAAGTGATAAGGTCTTGGTTAAATGCATCTAAAAATACACTGTTGCAATTATAGTTTGGTGTGTCTGACTGTGATTTCCCTGCCAAATGGATTATTTCAGCACACATACTGATAGACCAGTGGGGATAACTGATTTGTACAGTTGATTTTAAAAGATGATGTTTCCCATTAAATGTCATTGATCTCATAATATATTTTAGGTCCCGTTTGGCCCACATTCTTAACCAGCAAAATGTGCTACAGAAATGATCTTGCTGAATCTAGTCTATTTCTTATTGTTTAATTTGATCAGGGTGAAATCTATGGCTATATTTAGCATATCTTCTATCTTCATTTGATCACAGGGAATTTTCCTGCACACCAGTAGTAAAAAGGCTTCCAAAGTGTGTAATGTCCACCTTAAAATGCAAAATGTATCAATCCCTACAAAAATGCATCCATTAATTATAATCCCCATGTTAATTCACATTTCATGTTAATGCAGGATTATGTTTCTGCTGTGAGAAGCAGGGTCAAAGTAAGATAGCAGATCTGTATGACTTGTATGACTTGTCTCCATGAATACCGCCAGACTGGGATTACCAGCAGACTGGGATTACTACCAGACTGGGATTACTACCAGACTGGGATTACTACCAGACTGGGATTACCACCAGTCTGGGATTACCGCCAGACTGGGATTACCACCAGACTGGGATTACCGCCAGACTGGGATTACCACCAGACTGGGATTACCACCAGACTGGGATTACCACCAGACTGGGATTACTACCAGACTGGGATTACCACCAGACTGGGATTACTACCAGACTGGGATTACCACCAGTCTGGAGTGGCAGGGTAGCCTAGTGGTTAGAGTGTTGGACTAGTAACCGGAAGGTTGCAAATTCAAACCCCTGAGCTGATAGGGTAAAAATCTGTCGTTCTGCCCCTGTTCCTAGGCCGTCATTGAAAATAAAAAGTTGTTTTTAACTGACTTGCCTAGTTAAATAAAGGTAAAATAAAAAAATAAAAACTGGGATTACCACCAAACTGGGATGACCACCAGACTAGCATTACTACCAGACTGGGATTACCACCAGGTAATATGCACATGTAGGTAGGGAATACTACCAGACTGGGATTACCACCAGACTAGGATTGCTACCAGACTGGGATTACCACCAGACTAGGATTGCTACCAGACTGGGATTAGTTCCAGACTGGGATTGAAGGAAATTGAGAAAACATGTCTTTATGGTTTAAGGGAAACGCTAAATGTTTTACAATTGTTGTTTTTTATCAGAAATTATTATTTATTTTCATGTGTGTAAAATATTACTCTTCTCAGCTGTTTTGTTCATAGATTTTAGATTATTTTAAAAAATGAATTTGCAAAACGCTGTATATCCATTGTTCAGCTGAAATGGAATGTTTGTATATACAGTGCCTTGCGAAAGTATTCGGCCCCCTTGAACTTTGCGACCTTTTGCCACATTTCAGGCTTCAAACATAAAGATATAAAACTGTATTTTTTTGTGAAGAATCAACAACAAGTGGGACACAATCATGAAGTGGAACGACATTTATTGGATATTTCAAACTTTTTTAACAAATCAAAAACTGAAAAATTGGGCGTGCAAAATTATTCAGCCCCCTTAAGTTAATACTTTGTAGCGCCACCTTTTGCTGCGATTACAGCTGTAAGTCACTTGGGGTATGTCTCTATCAGTTTTGCACATCGAGAGACTGACATTTTTTCCCATTCCTCCTTGCAAAACAGCTCGAGCTCAGTGAGGTTGGATGGAGAGCATTTGTGAACAGCAGTTTCAAATCAAATCAAATCAAATCAAATTTTATTTGTCACATACACATGGTTAGCAGATGTTAATGCGAGTGTAGCGAAATGCTTGTGCTTCTAGTTCCGACAATGCAGTAATAACGAGCAAGTAATCTAACTAACAATTCCAAAAAAACTACTGTCATACACAGTGTAAGGGGATAAAGAATATGTACATAAGGATATATGAATGAGTGATGGTACAGAGCAGCATAGGCAAGATACAGTAGATGATATCGAGTACAGTATATACATATGAGATAAGTATGTAAACCAAGTGGCATAGTTAAAGTGGCTAGTGATACATGTATTACATAAGGATGCAGTCGATGATATAGAGTACAGTATCAACGTATGCATATGAGATGAACAATGTAGGGTAAGTAACATTATATAAGGTAGCATTGTTTAAAGTGGCTAGTGATATATTTACATCATTTCCCATCGATTCCCATGATTAAAGTGGCTGGAGTAGAGTCAGTGTCATTGACAGTGTGTTGGCAGTAGCCACTCAATGTTAGTGGTGGCTGTTTAACAGTCTGATGGCCTTGAGATAGAAGCTGTTTTTCAGTCTCTCGGTCCTAGCTTTGATGCACCTGTACTGACCTCGCCTTCTGGATGGCAGCGGGGTGAACAGGCAGTGGCTCGGGTGGTTGATGTCCTTGATGATCTTTATGGCCTTCCTGTAGCATCGGGTGGTGTAGGTGTCCTGGAGGGCAGGTAGTTTGCCCCGGTGATGCGTTGTGCAGACCTCACTACCCTCTGGAGAGCCTTACGGTTGAGGGCGGTGCAGTTGCCATACCAGGCGGTGATACAGCCCGCCAGGATGCTCTCGATTGTGCATCTGTAGAAGTTTGTGAGTGCTTTTGGTGACAAGCCGAATTTCTTCAGCCTCCTGAGGTTGAAGAGGCGCTGCTGCGCCTTCCTCACGATGCTGTCTGTGTGAGTGGACCAATTCAGTTTGTCTGTGATGTGTATGCCGAGGAACTTAAAACTTGCTACCCTCTCCACTACTGTTCCATCGATGTGGATGGGGGGTGTTCCCTCTGCTGTTTCCTGAAGTCCACAATCATCTCCTTAGTTTTGTTGACGTTGAGTGTGAGGTTATTTTCCTGACACCACACTCCGAGGGCCCTCACCTCCTCCCTGTAGGCCGTCTCGTCGTTGTTGGTAATCAAGCCTACCACTGTTGTGTCGTCCGCAAACTTGATGATTGAGTTGGAGGCGTGCATGGCCACGCAGTCGTGGGTGAACAGGGAGTGAACAGTTTTCAGTTCTTTCCACAGATTCTCGATTGGATTCAGGTCTGGACTTAGACTTGGCCATTCTAACACCTGGATATGTTTATTTTTGAACCATTCCAGTGTAGATTTTGCTTTATGTTTTGGATCATTGTCTTGTTGGAAGACAAATCTCCGTCCCAGTCTCAGGTCTTTTGCAGACTCCATCAGGTTTTCTTCCAGAATGGTCCTGTATTTGGCTCCATCCATCTTCCCATCAATTTTAACCATCTTCCCTGTCCCTGCTGAAGAAAAGCAGGCCCAAACCATGATGCTGCCACCACCATGTTTGACAGTGGGGATGGTGTGTTCAGGATGAGCTGTGTTGCTTTTACGCCAAACATAACGTTTTGCATTGTTGCCAAAAAGTTCAATTTTGGTTTCATCTGACCAGAGCACCTTCTTCCACATGTTTGGTGTGTCTCCCAGGTGGCTTGTAGCAAACTTTAAACAACACTTTTTATGGATATCTTTAAGAAATGGCTTTCTTCTTGCCACTCTTCCATAAAGGCCAGATTTGTGCAATATACGACTGATTGTTGTCCTATGGACAGAGTCTCCCACCTCAGCTGTAGATCTCTGCAGTTCATCCAGAGTGATCATGGGCCTCTTGGCTGCATCTCTGATCAGTCTTCTCCTTGTATGAGCTGAAAGTTTAGAGGGACGGCCAGGTCTTGGTAGATTTGCAGTGGTCTGATACTCCTTCCATTTCAATATTATCGCTTGCACAGTGCTCCTTGGGATGTTTAAAGCTTGGGAAATCTTTTTGTATCAAAATCCGGCTTTAAACTTCTTCACAACAGTATCTCGGACCTGCCTGGTGTGTTCCTTGTTCTTCATGATGCTCTCTGCGCTTTTAACGGACCTCTGAGACTATCACAGTTCAGGTGCATTTATACGGAGACTTGATTACACACAGGTGGATTGTATTTATCATCATTAGTCATTTAGGTCAACATTGGATCATTCAGAGATCCTCACTTTTTATTTTTTTATTTTTATTTCACCTTTATTTAACCAGGTAGGCTAGTTGAGAACAAGTTCTCATTTACAACTGCGACCTGGCCAAGATAAAGCATAGCAGTGTGAGCAGACAACACAGAGTTACACATGGAATAAACAAATTAACAAGTCAATAACATAGTAGAAAACAAAGGGGGAGTCTATATACAATTTACAATGTGTGCAAAAGGCATGAGGAGGTAGACGAATAGTTACAATTTTGCAGATTAACACTGGAGTGATATATGATCGGATGGTCATGTACAGGTAGAGATATTGGTGTGCAAAAGAGCAGAAAAGTAAATAAATAAAAACAGTATGGGGATGAGGTAGGTGAAAATGGGTGGGCTATTTACCAATAGACTATGTACAGCTGCAGCGATCGGTTAGCTGCTCAGATAGCTGATGTTTGAAGTTGGTGAGGGAGATAAAAGTCTCCAACTTCAGCGATTTTTGCAATTCGTTCCAGTCACAGGCAGCAGAGTACTGGAACGAAAGGCGGCCAAATGAGGTGTTGGCTTTAGGGATGATCAGTGAGATACACCTGCTGGAGCGCGTGCTACGGATGGGTGTTGCCATCGTGACCAGTGAACTGAGATAAGGCGGAGCTTTACCTAGCATGGACTTGTAGATGACCTGGAGCCAGTGGGTCTGGCGACGAATATGTAGCGAGGGCCAGCCGACTAGAGCATACAAGTCGCAGTGGTGGGTGGTATAAGGTGCTTTAGTGACAAAACGGATGGCACTGTGATATACTGCATCCAGTTTGCTGAGTAGAGTGTTGGAAGCCATTTTGTAGATGACATCGCCGAAGTCGAGGATTGGTAGGATAGTCAGTTTTACTAGGGTAAGCTTGGCGGCGTGAGTGAAGGAGGCTTTGTTGCGGAATAGAAAGCCGACTCTTGATTTGATTTTTGATTGGAGGTGTTTGATATGAGTCTGGAAGGAGAGTTTGCAGTCTAGCCAGACACCTAGGTACTTATAGATGTCCACATATTCAAGGTCGGAACCATCCAGGGTGGTGATGCTAGTCGGGCATGCGGGTGCAGGCAGCGATCGGTTGAAAAGCATGCATTTGGTTTTACTAGCGTTTAAGAGGAGTTGGAGGCCACGGAAGGAGTGTTGTATGGCATTGAAGCTTGTTTGGAGGTTAGATAGCACAGTGTCCAATGACGGGCCGAAAGTATATAGAATGGTGTCGTCTGCGTAGAGGTGGATCAGGGAATCGCCCGCAGCAAGAGCAACATCATTGATATACACAGAGAAAAGAGTCGGCCCGAGAATTGAACCCTGTGGTACCCCCATAGAGACTGCCAGAGGACCGGACAGCATGCCCTCCGATTTGACACACTGAACTCTGTCTGCAAAGTAATTGGTGAACCAGGCAAGGCAGTCATCCGAAAAACCGAGGCTACTGAGTCTGCCGATGAGAATATGGTGATTGACAGAGTCGAAAGCCTTGGCAAGGTCGATGAAGACGGCTGCACAGTACTGTCTTTTATCGATGGCGGTTATGATATCGTTTAGTACCTTGAGTGTGGCTGAGGTGCACCCGTGACCGGCTCGGAAGCCAGATTGCACAGCGGAGAAGGTACGGTGGGATTCGAGATGGTCAGTGACCTGTTTGTTGACTTGGCTTTCGAAGACCTTAGATAGGCAGGGCAGGATGGATATAGGTCTGTAACAGTTTGGGTCCAGGGTGTCTCCCCCTTTGAAGAGGGGGATGACTGCGGCAGCTTTCAATCCTTGGGGATCTCAGACGATATGAAAGAGAGGTTGAACAGGCTGGTAATAGGGGTTGCGACAATGGCGGCGGATAGTTTCAGAAATAGGGGTCCAGATTGTCAAGCCCAGCTGATTTGTACGGGTCCAGGTTTTGCAGCTCTTTCAGAACATCTGCTATCTGGATTTGGGTAAAGGAGAACTTGGAGAGGCTTGGGCGAGGAGCTGCCGGGGGAGGAGCTGTTGGCCGAGGTTGGAGTAGCCAGGCGGAAGGCATGGCCAGCCGTTGAGAAATGCTTATTGAAGTTTTCGATAATCATGGATTTATCGGTGGTGACCGTGTTACCTAGCCTCAGTGCAGTGGGCAGCTGGGAGGAGGTGCTCTTGTTCTCCATGGACTTCACAGTATCCCAGAACTTTTTGGAGTTGGAGCTACAGGATGCAAACTTCTGCCTGAAGAAGCTGGCCTTAGCTTTCCTGACTGACTGCGTGTATTGGTTCCGGACTTCCCTGAACAGTTGCATATCACGGGGACTATTCGATGCTATTGCAGTCCGCCACAGGATGTTTTTGTGCTGGTCGAGGGCAGTCAGGTCTGGGGTGAACCAAGGACTGTATCTGTTCTTAGTTCTGCATTTTTGAACGGAGCATGCTTATCTAAAATGGTGAGGAAGTTACTTTTAAAGAATGACCAGGCATCCTCAACTGACGGGATGAGGTCGATGTCCTTCCAGGATACACGGGCCAGGTCGATTAGAAAGGCCTGCTCACAGAAGTGTTTTAGGGAGCGTTTGACCGTGATGAGGGGTGGTCGTTTGACTGCGGCTCCGTAGCGGATACAGGCAATGAGGCAGTGATCGCTGAGATCCTGGTTGAAGACAGCAGAGGTGTATTTGGAGGGCCAGTTGGTCAGGATGACGTCTATGAGGGTGCCCTTGTTTACAGAGTTAGGGTTGTACCTGGTGGGTTCCTTGATGATTTGTGTGAGATTGAGGGCATCTAGCTTAGATTGTAGGACTGGCGGGGTGTTAAGCATATCCCAGTTTAGGTCACCTAACAGAACGAACTCTGAGGCTAGATGGGGGCGATCAATTCACAAATGGTGTCCAGGGCACAGCTGGGAGCTGAGGGGGTCGGTAGCAGGCGGCAACAGTGAGAGACTTATTTCTGGAGAGAGTAATTTTCAAAATTAGTAGTTCGAACTGTTTGGGTATGGACCTGGAAAGTATGACATTACTTTGCAGGCTATCTCTGCAGTAGACTGCAACTCCTCCCCCTTTGGCAGATCTATCTTGACGGAAGATGTTATAGTTGGGTATGGAAATCTCTGAATTTTTGGTGGCCTTCCTGAGCCAGGATTCAGACACAGCAAGGACATCAGGGTTAGCAGAGTGTGCTAGAGCAGTGAGTAAAACAAACTTAGGGAGGAGGCTTCTGATGTTGACATGCATGAAACCAAGGCTTTTACGATCACAGAAGTCAACAAATGAGGGAGCCTGGGGACATGCAGGGCCTGGGTTTACCTCCACATCACCCGCGGAACAGAGAAGGAGTAATATGAGGGTGCGGCTAAAGGCTATCAAAACTGGTCGCCTAGAGCGTTGGGGACAGAGAATAAGAGGAGCAGGTTTCTGGGCATGGTAGAATATATTCAGGGCATAATGCGCAGACAGGGGTATGGTGGGGTGCGGGTACAGCGGAGGTAAGCCCAGGCGCTGGGTGATGATGAGAGAGGTTGTATCTCTGGACATGCTGGTTGTAATGGGTGAGGTCACCGCATGTGTGGGAGGTGGAACAAAGGAGGTATCAGGGGTATGAAGAGTAGAACTAGGGGCTCCATTGTGAACTAAAACAATGATAACTAACCTGAGCAACAGTATACAAGGCATATTGACATTTGAGAGAGACATACAGCGAGGCATACAGTAATCACAGGTGTTGAATTGGGAAAGCTAGCTAAAACAGTAGGTGAGACAACAGCTAATCAGCTAGCATAACAACAGCAGGTAAAATGGCGTTGACTAGGCAACGGGGGCCGACAGATAAAACATAAACAGGCAGAATGGAGTACCGTGATTAATGGACAGTCCAGAGTGCATCAGCTATGTAGCCAAGAGATCAGTGTCCAGGGGGCAGCGGTGGATGGGGCAGGGAAGCTGGACTGGCGAGTGTTATCCAGGTTGAAAAAAAACTAACAATGACTAAATAGCTTGTAGCTAGTTAGCTGGTTAGCTTCTGGAGGTTCTTGAGTGTGTTCTAAAAATAAAAAATAATAGCGATTCCGTGTCACATTGGGTGAGGCAGGTTTCCGGAAAGGTATAAACAGATTAAAAATCAAAAAGAGATAGAAAGTGAGTCTGGGTCCGGTGCGTGTTTGGGACGCGGCGATTCAGACGGTTAGCAGGCCTGTGCTAACAAGCTAACAGTTCGTAGGCCGGGGCTAAACAAGCTAGCAGTTAGCAGGCCGAGTTTAGCAAGCAGGGAGATAGCGAGGGCTAGAGAGTTGGCCTTTGGGGGGACGTCGCGATGGGGTGAGTCTGTTTATTCCTCTTCATGCGGTGACATCGATAGACCGGTCGTGGACCCGGGTATTGTAGCCCAGTAGTATGCTGCGGTGGTAGCACAGGTGCGCTGGCCGGGCTAGCTTCACGCTAGCTTCACGCTAAGTGGGTGGAAGTGCTAGCCAGGAGTAATCATCTGGGGTTGCGGTTTAGCTAGATAGCTAGTTGTGAAGATCCAGCTGAAAAATGTTCCGGTTGCGGTGGGAATCCGGGGATGAATCCGGGGATGAAAAATAAATAGGTCCGTTATGCTCTGGTTAGAGTCGCGTTGTTCGAGCTGGTGAGAGCTTACCGAGCTAAAGGTTAGCTTAGCTGATGACCGCTAGCATAGCTGGTGGTTAGCTGGCTAGCTTCAGTTGAGGGGTTCCGGTTCGAAGTAAATATAAATACTTTAGGAAAAATAGCTACATTGAACTTCTGGAGAGAGTTTGCTGCACTGAAAGTAAAGGGTCTGAATAATTTTGCACGCCCAATTTTTCAGTTTTTGATTTGTTAAAAAAGTTTGAAATATCCAATAAATGTCGTTCCACTTCATGATTGTGTCCCACTTGTTGTTGATTCTTCACAAAAAAATACAGTTTTATATCTTTATGTTTGAAGCCTGAAATGTGGCAAAAGGTCGCAAATTTCAAGGGGGCCGAATACTTTCGCAAGGCACTGTATATATATATACAGTATATATATTAATATTTGTCACATGCGCCGAGCACAACAGGTATAGACTTTACAGTGGAATGCTTACTTACAAACCCAACAACGCAGAGTTAGAAAGTGAGAAAAATGTTCATATAAAACAAGGAAATAGTAACAATATAAAATAATAATAACAAGGCAATCTAGAAGGAGTACCGATACCGAGCCACTCTGCAGCGTACAAGGTAATTGAGGTAATATGCACATGTAGGTAGGGGTAAAAGTGACCAAGCGATGTGTGTGTGTTTTTGTGTGTGTGGTTATATATGTGTTGGAGTGTCAGTGTACAGTAGTCTGTGTGAGGGTGTGGGTAGAGTCCAGTGAGTGTGCATAGAGCCAGTGCAAGAGAGTCAGGTGAGACTCTCACAAATATGATGGTGTTATCTGTTTTGCTCTACAACCCCCCCCCCCTCCTGGATTTAGGGTAGACACTAGATGTTTCTTATGATATATTTTTTTGCTGTCCTTTGCCATGTCTGAATATGTTATTCAATCGGCTTTAGTAGTAAAGGCCAAAATAAAATTGTGTGAAATAATTTTCCTATATTTCCTATATCTAAAGGGGTCCAAAATCAAATAACTAAATTATCCAGAATATGACCATTTTAAAACAATTCCATATGTCAGCTTAGCACACCATCCCCGAATGTCTTAGACTCTAAATAATTAAATTCAAATTTGCTATGTTCGGGAACAGCTGGTGCTCTCATGCATGGTTCAGTGTTTCTTGCCTCGAAGCCTGCATAGAAGACATTTAGTACATCTGGTTGGCTTGCGTGGGTTTCCAGTTGCAATCTGTGATAGTTTGCAAGCCCTGCCATATCCGATCAGTGTCAGAGCCGGTGTAGTAGGATTCAATCTTGGTCCTGTATTGACGCTTTGCCTGCTTGATGGTATTTCTCTGAGAGTGAGGCGGATATATAGCATTTAGCTAAAAAACATGATTATTTGTCACTCTGAAATGAAACCATCAAGTGATAGATTGTGCACATTTGCGCATGTGACTAGATAGATTTCCCAAAACACCCTGTAGGCCAAGCTAGGCAATTATTTCCTCCTCTTTCAACCAAAGTTTTTCAATCTGAATCGATTCCAAGTACCACTCCACTGCTGACCTTTAGGATGTGTTCACTTGATTACTTGTTTAAACAGAATAACTTCTCTCTCTTTCTCTAACCCCTCTCTCACTCTCTCTAACCCCTCTCTCTCTCTCTAACCCCTCTCTTTCTCTCTCCCTCTCTCTCTCTCTCTCTCTCTCTCTCTCTCTCTCTCTCTCTCTCTCTCTCTCTCTCTCTCTCTCTCTCTCTCTCTCTCTCTCTCTCTCTCTCTCTCTCTGTCTCTTTGTGTAAACTGTTGGAATCACGTGTTGACATCTTCAGGTCTTTGATCGTAATACGCCTGGTGTGTGTGTGAAGCAGGTTTGAAACCTTGCTCACCAGCGGCTGGCGCGGAAACATTTCCCCTGTTCAATTTCCCTCCCAGGCAGAGCAGGGCAGAACCAGGTAATGAAGTCTGTGATAAGGTTAGGACACACACACACACACACATGAAGACACACACAAACTATTACACACACACACACACACACACAACACACACACACACACACACACACACACACACACACACACACACGAAGACACACACAAACTATCACACACACAAAAACACACACACACACACACACACACACACACACACACACGAAGACACACACAAACTATCACACACACAAACACACACACACACACACTCTCTCTCCATTATTCTCTCTCCTTCCGTTATGCATAACCGTGACCCTGATGGTTGACCCTGATGGCCCTCCCTGATTGCTGACTCTGATGGTTGACCCTGATCGTTGACCCTGATGGCTGACCCTGATGGCTGACTCTGATGGTTGACCCTGATTGTTGACCCTGACGGCTGACCATGACTGCTGACCCTGACGGTTGATCCTGACCATTGACCCTGATGGCTGACCCTGATGGCTGACTCTGATGGCTGACTCTGATGGCTGACCCTGATGGCTGACCCTGACGGCTGACCCTGACGGCTGACCCTGACGGCTGACCCTGATGGCTGACCCTGACGGCTGACTCTGATGGTTGACCTTGACGATCCTGTATATATACTTTCTTTCTTCACTTGTGTTATTGACTGTACGCTTGCTTAATCCATGTGTAACTCTGTGTTGTTGTCTGTTCACACTGCTTTGCTTTATCTTGGCCAGGTCGCAGTTGTAAATGAGAACTTGTTCTCAACTGGCCAACCTGGTTAAATAAAGGTGAAATAATAGAAAAAATAAATAAAAATGGTTGATCCTGATGATTGCCCTGAAGGTTGCCCCTGAAGGTTGCCCCTGAAGGTTGCCCTGAAGTTTGCCCTGAAGGTTGCCCCTGAAGGTTGCCCCTGAAGGTTGCCCTGAAGGTTGCCCCTGAAGGTTGCCCCTGAAGGTTGCCCCTGAAGGTTGCCCCTGATGGCTGACCCTGAAGGTTGCCCCTGAAGGTTGCCCCTGAAGGTTGTCCCTGAAGGTTGCCCCTGAAGGTTGCCCCTGAAGGTTGTCACTGAAGGTTGCCCTGAAGGTTGTCCCTGAAGGTTGCCCCTGAAGGTTGTCCCTGAAGGTTGTCCCTGAAGGTTGCCCCTGAAGGTTGCCCTGAAGGTTGCCCCTGAAGGTTGCCCCTGAAGGTTGCCCCTGAAGGTTGTCCCTGAAGGTTGCCCCTGAAGGTTGCCCCTGAAGGTTGCCCCTGAAGGTTGTCCGTGAAGGTTGCCTCACTGAACAAACTTGTCATTAACAATGAGGTTTCCGTGGTGTTTTTCTGTTATAGCGGTTCTCCCCTCCATTCCTCTCCTTCTTTCTCTCCCTTATTCTTACCAGGTCGAAATGATGACCTGTGAAATAGGGGTTCGGCTGGTTGCAATGTTTAGTAAGTGTATGATTTAATGTCTGGGTACTGTATGATTTAATGTCTGGGTACTGTATGATTTAATGTCTGGGTACTGTATGATTTACTGTATGATTTACTGTCTGGGTACTGTATGATTTAATGTCTGTGTACTGTATGATTTAATGTCTGTGTACTGTATGATTTAATGTCTGGGTACTGTATGATTTAATGTCTGGATACTGTATGATTTACTGTATGATTTACTGTCTGGGTACTGTATGATTTAATGTCTGGATACTGTATGATTTACTGTATGATTTACTGTCTGGGTACTGTATGATTTAATGTCTGGGTACTGTATGATTTAATGTCTGGGTACTGTATGATCTCCTGTATGATTTAATGTCTGGGGGATTTACTGTATGATTTAATGTCTGATACTGTATGATTTAATGTCTGGGTACTGTATGATTTAATGTCTGGGTACTGATTTAATGATTTACTGTATGATTTAATGTCTGGGTACTGTATGATTTACTGTATGATTTAATGTCTGGATACTGTATGATTTAATGTCTGGGTACTGTATGATTTAATGTCTGGGTACTGTATGATTTAATGTCTGGGTACTGTATGATTTACTGTATGATTTAATGTCTGGGTACTGTATGATTTACTGTATGATTTAATGTCTGGGTACTGTATGATTTACTATATGATTTAATGTCTGGATACTGTATGATTTAATGTCTGGGTACTGTATGATTTAATGTCTGGGTACTGTATGATTTAATGTCTGGGTACTGTATGATTTACTGTCTGGGTACTGATTTAATGTCTGGGTACTATATGATTTAATGTCTGGTTTAATGATTTCTGTATGATTTAATGTCTGTATGATTTAATGTCTGGGTACTGTATGATTTAATGTCTGGGTACTGTATGATTTACTGTCTGGGTACTGTATGATTTACTGTCTGGGTACTGTATGATTTAATGTTTGGGTACTGTATGATTTAATGTCTGGGTACTGTATGATTTAATGTCTGGGTACTGTATGATTTAATGTCTGGGTACTGTATGATTTAATGTCTGGGTACTGTATGATTTAATGTCTGGGTACTGTATGATTTAATGTCTGGGTACTGTATGATTTAATGTATGATTTAATGTCTGGGTACTGTCTGATTTAATGTCTGGGTACAATGTTTGCCAAAGCACATTGTTGTGGTTCTGATTTAAGGAAACCTAATATAGGAGTGTAGAGGGAAAGCAAGCATATAGGAGGGCACTTAGTTGATTGGAGACATAATGAACCGCAAGCATGTAGGAGGTCACTTAGTTGATTGGAGACATAATGAAAACAAAATAAAACCGTAAAAAACACCTACAGATGTATGTTTTGACAAGGATATTTGAATATGAAGGATTTAGCATTATTTTGTTTGAAAAAGGCTCATTATAGGTTTCTCATCTGTCTCTGTTTAGTCTGAACATCCTCATTTTTACTAGACATCCTATGTAAAGGGAATGGTCACCTGCTAGCAACAGCCATAGCAACCAGAACCACAGGAGATTAGCCAAACAGAACAGAGAAATTACTGATGTTTTTTATAGATTTACCTAGGTCAGAAGGTCAATATCCGATAATACACAGTGCCTTCAGGAAACTATTCAGACCCCTTTACTTTTTCCACATTTTGTTACGTTACAGCCTTATTCTAAAATGGATTAAAAAAAAAAATCCTCAGCATTATACACACACAATACCCCATAAGGACAATGTGAAAACAGGTTTTAATAAAATTTAGCAAATGTATTAAATATATAAAACAGAAATACCTTACTTACATAAGTATTCTGAGGTTCATCCTGTTTCCATTGATCATCCTTGAGATGTTTCTACACCTTGATTGGAGTCCACCTGTGGCAAATTCAACTGATTGGACATGACTTGGAAAGACACACACCTGTCTATATAAGGTCTCACAGTTGACAGTGCATGTCAGAGTAAAAACCAAGCCATGGAATTGTCCGTAAAGCTCCGATACAGGATTGTGTCGAGGCACAGATCTGGGAAAGGGTATGGAAAAATGTCTGCAGCATTGAAGGTCCCCAAGAACACAGTGGCCTCCAACATTCATATATGGAAGAAGTTTGGAACCACCAAGCCTCTTCCTGGAGCTGGCCTCTAAGCCAAATTGAGCAATCAGGGGAGAAAGGCCTTGGTCAGTGAGGTGACCAAGAAGCCAATTGTCACTCTAACAGAGCTCTAGAATTCCTCTGTGGAGATGGGAGAACCTTCCAGAAGGACAACCACCTCTGCAGAAATCCACCAATCAGACCTTTAGGGTAGAGTGTCCACACGGAAACCACTCTTCAGTAAACAGCACATCACTCAATCAATCAAATGTTTTTTTTAAAGCCCTTTTCACATCAGCTGACGTCACAAAATGCTATACAGAAACCCAACCTAAGAACCCAAACAGCAAGCAATGCAGATGTAGAAGCACGGTGGCTAGGAAAAACTGCCTTAAAAGGCAGGAACCTAGGAAGAAACCTAAAGAGAAACAAGGCTCTGAGGAGTGGCCAGTCCAATATATTCAAACGTTCATAGATGACCAGCAGGGTCAAATAGTAAGACTTACAGTAGTTGTAGGGTGCCACAGAGGGTGCAACAGATCAGCACCTCAAGAGTAAATGTCATTTAGATTTTCATAGCCAAGCATTCAGAGTTCGAGACAGCAGGAGCGATAGAGAGAGAAAGAGTTAGAAACAGCAGGTCCGGGACAAGGTAGCATGTCCGATGAACAGGTCAGGGTTCCCATCAGGCCTACCACCGTTGTGTCATCAGCAAACTTAATAATGGTGTTGGAGTCGTGTCTGGCCATGCAGTCGTGGGTGAACAGGTAGTACAGGAGGGGACTGAGCACGCACCCCTGGGGAGCTCCAGTGTTGAGGATCAGCGTGGCAGATGTGTTGCAAACTACCCTCACCACCTGAGGGCGACCTGTCAGGAAGTCCAGGATCCAGTTGCAGAGGGAGGTGTTTAAGTCCCAGGATCCTTAGCTTAGTGATGGGCTTTGAGGGTACTATGGTGTTGAATACTGCGCTGTAGTCAATGAACAGCATTGCTGTTCCTTTTGTCCAGCAAAAAATGGTTTGTGACATGCATTCCCTGCCACAAACCAAGGAGTTAGGAGGAAAGTATTTTTATCCTTTATTTAACTAGGCAAGTCAATTAAAAACACATTTTCATTTACAATAATGGCCTAGGAACAGTGGATTAACGGCCATGTTCGAGAGATTTTATCTTGTCAGATTGGGGATTCGATCTTGCAACCTTTCGGTCACTGGCCCAATGCTGAAACCACTAGGCTACTTGCCGCCACGTATGGACCAGCTCTGTGTTAAAATACTATTCGAAATAACTGAAAATACGTTATCTGGACTTGATTGAGCATACATGGTGGGATGCAAGCAATAGAATAGTTGCAAAAGTGCAAACCCCCACCCATCTGGCACTCCAGGCAGACTAAAACAAACATTACATTTAAAAAAAAACATGTTATGTATTTTTGCACCTATTGGTGAAGCTGTGCTTTTTCTTTGAGATTTAAGACACATTTCCCGAAAGGAAACACATTAAATAATTATCACTTTTTCACAGCTTTCCTTTGGTAACGTATTTAATTGTGGACCAACACTGTATTTGATATTTGACTAAACACTTACCTTACTGTACCTTGCAAGTCATTAAATGATCACTGATGACTACAGTGCCTTGCGAAAGTATTCGGCCCCCTTGAACTTTGCGACCTTTTGCCACATTTCAGGCTTCAAACATAAAGATATAAAACTGTATTTTTTTGTGAAGAATCAACAACAAGTGGGACACGATCATGAAGTGGAACGACATTTATTGGATATTTCAAACTTTTTTAACAAATCAAAAACTGAAAAATTGGGCGTGCTAAATTATTCAGCCTCTTTACTTTCAGTGCAGCAAACTCTCTCCAGAAGTTCAGTGAGGATCTCTGAATGATCCAATGTTGACCTAAATGACTAATGATGATAAATACAATCCACCTGTGTGTAATCAAGTCTCCGTATAAAGAAGGGGGCCGAATACTTTCGCAAGGCACTGTACCTCATACCTCAGTACACTGACTCGATACCGGTACTCCTTGTATATAATCTGTATATATATGTTATTGTTATTTAATTTGTATCTATTTGTAAATGTTCTTACTTTTAACTGGGAAAGGGCTTGGAAGTAAGCATTTCACAGTAAAGTATATTATTTTTGTATTTGGCACATGTGATAAATACATGTTTAAAAATGTATATATGGGGCGGCAGGGTGTTGGACTAGTAACCGGAAGGTACAAATCTGTCGTTCTGCCCCTGAACAGGCAGTTAACCCACTGTTAACCCACTGTTCCTAGGCCGTCATTGAAAATAAGAATTTGTTCTTAACTGACTTGCCTAGTTAAATAAAGGTAAAATTAAATATATTATTAAAGTGGAAAAACTCACAATTGAATTGCAACATTGAACAGTGAACATAATTTTTTTTTTATCTAATAATGAAAGAGAGTGGTTGCTTGTTTTGAAAATGGTCAAGAGGAAAAGGTGGAAAAATGACAGTGATTTTTTTACCCCCTTATTCCCCCCACTTCTGTCATATCCAATTGTTTTTTACGATCTCGTCTCATCGCTGCAATTCCTCAACTGGCTCAGGAGAGGCGAAGGTCGAGAGATGCTTCCTTCAAAAAATGACCCGCAAAGCCGGTCTGTTTCTTAACACACTGCTCGCTTAACCCGGAAGCCAGCCACACCAATGTGTCGGATGAAACTTGCAGGCGCCCGGCCCGCCACAAGGAGTCACTAGAGCACAATGAGCCAAGGAAATCCTCCCAGCCAAACCCTCCCCTAACCCAGACGACGCTGGGCCAATTGTGAGTCACCCTTTGGGGCTCCAGGTCAATGCCGGCCTTGGTTCAAACCCGAGGCTGTAGAGTCGCCTCAGCACTGTGATGCAGGTGCCTTAGACCGCTGCACCACTCGAAAGGCCCTGGATGAACTATTGTTATCCATCAATAATGATAAGCCACGAGGAAAAGAAGACCTTGGTGGGAAACCATTGAGAATGATAGCAGACTGTATTGCCACCTCTATTTGCAATAGCTTTAACCAAAGCCTTAAAGCAGTGTGTGTGTCCACAGGCGTGGAAGGAAGCTAAAGTCATTCCACTGCCTAAAAATAGTAAAGCACCATTTGCTGGCTCTAACAGCCGACCAATCAGTATGCTGCCTGTTCTTAGTAAAACGATGAAGATGCTATTTTTCAGAGAACTTGTTACCTACTGCCTTTAGCAGGCATATTGAGAAGTGCACTCAACTTGTACTGCACTGATTCAGATGACTGATGATTGGTTAAAAGAAATGGATTATAATATGATAGTTGGAGCTGTTATTGAGTGCAGCCTTTGATGTTATTGATCATAAATTGTTATTGAAAAAAACTCACTTGCTATTGCTTTACATCACCTGCCATCACAGAGTTATGGAGGGATATTTCTCCGACCCAGAGAGTGTTCTTCAATGGAAGCTTCTCTAACATCAGATATGTACATTGTGGTTGTCGTAAGTTCAGTTGCCTTGGGCCGTTACTCTTCTCTATTTTTACAAATGATATGCTAGAATGACTATGATGATTCCCCACTCTACATGTTAGCAGCAAAAGCCAGTGAGCCCATAAAAAGATAAAGAGTTACAGTCACTATCAGTAAAACAAATACATCTAAAACTAAAAGCATTGTATTCGGTTAAAAACATTATATTAAGACCTAAACCTCAACTGGACTTGTGTCTAAATGGTGTGACCATTGAGCTAGTTGAGGAAGCTGAACTCCTAGATATAACACTGGATGGTCAATTATCATGCTCAAGTCATATTGACAAAGTTGTTGTGAAGATGGGGAGGGGTATGTCTGTTATAAAATAAACTACCTGATCAAAAGTCGAACATTGAACATCGAACCTTGTCGAACATCTCATTCCAAAATCATGGGCATAAATATGGAGTTGGTCCCCCCTTTGCTGCTGTAACAGCCTCCACTCTTCTGGGAAGGCTTTCCACTAGATGATGGAACATTGCTGAGGGGACTTGCTTCCATTCAGTCACAAGAGCATTAGAGAGGTCGGGCACTGATGTTGAGCGATTAGGCCTGGCTCACAGTCGGTGTTACAATTCATCCCAAAGGTGTTCAATGGGGTTGAGGTCAGGAATCTGTTCTTCCACACCGATCTCGACAAACCATTTCTGTATGGACCTTGCTTTATGAATGGGGGCATTGTCATGCTGAAATAGGAAAGGGCCTTCCCCAAACTGTTGGCACAAAGTTGGAAGCACAGAATTGTCTAGAATGGGGGCGGAGCTAGCATGTTGGAGTGAACGGCTGTGTGTGAGAGGCTCCTGCGACTTTTTTGCGAAATAATCTAATTTAACCTACTTTATGACACTTTTTACAACAAACGTTTCTTTCGAATACAAGATTGTACCTTTTTATATGAAAATGCCAAGTAATAAGAGACAAAAGGACAATAAATCCACAGTGGAGGCCTACTCCCCACTAAACAACCAGACAGAAATGGCGGAAGGCACATGCATCAACGTGACACTTACAGATCTTACCCGGGCTTTGGGGGAGCTACGTGTTGCTATAGCTGAGGATCTTAAGGCCACTATTGCTGAACTGGACACCAAAATCGAGAGCATCATTCGAACGGTCGCTTCGCATGGCCAGAGTATTGTGGACCTTGAGAAAGCTTCTGAATTCAACGCTGGTAGGATCGACGAGATAGAGAAGCTATGCACGTCATTGCAGTATAGAGTGCAGAGGCTTTCTGTGAAAGTGGCTCCATACTAAGCCAGCTGGATGACGGAAGTGCGTCATCCAGCAGAAACGTAACAGCGTGGAGGTTAGCGGCCCAGTAATAAAATATAACATCTGGGAGAGACAATCCTCCTTCCATCTTGGATATACAGAGGTGTTTTTTACCTATCCTGTGTGTTTTATAATCCCAGATGAAAGGATTGATAATTGAGTCCAGTTGTTTATGAAAGGATTTAGGTATGAATACTGGGATGTTCTGATATAGGTAGAGCAGTTGTGGGAGGAAGACCATTTTAATGTCATTAATTCTTCCGAGCAGAGAAATTGGTAGAGTTCTCCAAAATAGTATGTTTGCCTTGAGTTTTTGTATCAGAGAGGGGAAATTCTCTTTAAATAGTAGGGTGTATTGTTTGGTAACTACAATTCCTAGGTACTGTAGGTACATTTTTCTGAAGATAACTCAACTGGGAGATGTTCTGGCCAGGAGGTATTTTGCGACCGTATGGGCATTAATTCACTCTTGTTCCAATTTATTCTGTATCCCGAGAAGGTACCAAACAAATTGATCACATCAAGAATAGCTGCAATACTAGCCTGGGGTTCTGTTACATAGAGGAGGATGTCATCTGCGTTTAGGGAAATCTTATTTAGAGTATCTTTAGTATTATAGCCGTGTATTGCTGCATGAGATCTAATCGTCTGAGCGAGAGGTTCGATAATTAAGGCGAAGAGCATAGGCGACTTGCACAACCCTGCCTTGTCCCTCTGTGAAGGTTAAATCGGGGCGACAATGATTGGTTAGTGAGTATTCTGGCACAGGGGTTCCTATATAAAAGCTGGATCTAATTTATGAACCCATCTCCAAATTACATTTCTGTAGGAACTTGAATAGATTTGGGCCACTCAACTTGGTCAAAGGCCTTTTCGGCGTCAAGAGATATGACGGCAAGGTCCACATTGGGTAACCTCTGAAGCTACGGGCGCGACCCGGGCTAGCAAAATTCTGGTTCATTGCTACTCTAACATTCACGACGCATGCAAAGCCCTCCCTCGCCCTCCTTTCAGCAAATCTGACCACGACTCCCAGTCTACAGAGAGAAACAAGAAGCTCCCGCGCTCAGGTCTGTTCAGCGCTGGTCCGACCAATCTGATTCCACGCTTCAAGACTGCTTCGATCACGTTGGATTGCGATATGTTCCGTATTGCGTCCAGCAACAACATTGACGAATACACTGATTTGGTGAGCGAGTTCATTAGAAAGTGCATTGACAGACAGACAGAAAATTAAACAGGAAACGGGTCTGTTCAACGCTGGTCCGACCAATATGAATCCACGGGTCAAGATTACTTTGATCACGTGGACTGGGATATGTTCCGGATAGCATCAGACAACAACATTGATGTATACACGTGTATCGGTGATGTTGTACACACGGTGACTATTAAAACCTTCCCCAACCAGAAACCATGGATTGATGTCAAAATTCACCCAAAACTGAAAGTGTGAACCGTTGCTTTTAATCATGGCAAGGCAACCGGAAACATGACCGAAAACAAACAGTGTAGCTTTTCCCCCCGCAAGGCAATCAAACAAGCTAGGCTTCAGTATAGAGACAAAGTAGAGTCGCAATTCAACGGCTCAGACACGAGACATATGTGGCAGGGTCTACAGTCAATCCCGGATTACAAAAAGAAAACTAGCCCCGTTGCGGACCACGATGTCTTGCTCCCAGACAAACTAAACTACTTCTTTGCTCGCTTTGAGGACGGTACAGTGCCGCTGACACGGCCCACTACCAAAACCTGCTGGCTCTCCTTCACTGCAGCCGATGTGAGCAAAACATTTAAGCGTGTTAACCCTCACAATGCTGCCGGCCCAGACGGAATCCCTTGCCGCATCCTCAGAACATGCGCAGACCAGCTGGCTGGTGTGTTTACGGACAAATTCAATCAATCCCTATCCCAGTCTACTGTTCCCACATGCTTCAAGAGGGCCACCATAGTTCCTGTTCCCAAGAAAGCTAAGGTAACTGAGAAAAACGACTATCGTCCCATAGCACTCACTTCTGTCATCATGAAGTGCTTTGAGAGCCTAATCAAGGATCATATCACCTCCACCCTACCTGACACCTTAGACCCACTCCAATTTGCGTACCGCCCCAATAGGTCAACAGACGACGCAATCACAATCACACTGCACACTGCCCTAACATGGACAAGAGTTTGTGTAAGAATGCTGTTCATCAATTAGAGCTCAGCATTTAACACCATAGTACCCTCCAAACTCGTCATTAAGCTCGAGACCCTGTGTCTCGACCCCGCCCTGTGCAACTGGGTCCTGGACATTCTGACGGGCTGCCCCCAAGGTGGTGAGGGTCACCAGGTGCACCCCACAAGGGTGCATTCTCAGCCCTCTCCTATACTCCCTGTTCATCCATGACTGCGTGGCCATGCACTCCTCCAACTCAATCATCACCTTTGCAGACGACACTACAGTGGTAGGCTTGATTACCAACAACAACGAGACGGCCTACAGGGAGGAGGTGAGGGCCCTCAGAGTGTGGTGTCAGGAAAATAACCTCACACTCAACGTCAACGAAACAAAGGAGATGATCATGGACTTCAGGAAACAGCAGAGGGAGCACCCCCCTATCCACATCGACGGGACAGTAGTGGAGAAGGTGGAAAGTTGTAAGTTCCTCGGCGTACACATCACGGACCAACTGAAATAGTCCACTCACACGCAACAGCGCCTCTTCAACCTCAAGAGGCTGATGTAATTTGAATTGTCACCAAAAGCACTCACAAACTTTTACAGATGCACAATCGAGAGCATCCTGTCGGGCTGTATCACCGCCTGGTACGGCAACTGCTCCACCCACAACCGTAATGCTCTCCAGAGGGTAGTGAGGTCTGCACAACGCATCACCGGGGGCAAACTACCTGCCCTCCAGGACACCTACACCACCCCATGTCACAGGAAGGCCAAAAAGATCAATAAGGACAACAACCACCCGAGCCAATGCCTGTTCACCCCGCTATCATCCAGAAGCGAGGTCAGTACAGGTGCATCAAAGCTGGGACTGAGAGACTGAAAAACAGCTTTTATCTCAAGGCCATCAGACTGTTAAACAGCCATCACTAACATTGAGTGGCTGCTGCCAACACACTGACTCAACTCCAGCCACTTTAGTAATAAAAAATTGGATGTAATAAATCTATCTCTAGTCACTTTAACAATGCCCCTTTATATAATGTTTACATACCCTACATACCCTACATTATTCATCTCATATGTATATACTGTACTCTTTACCATCTACTGCATCTTGCCTATGCCGTTCGGCCATCACTCATTCATATATTTATATGTACATATTCTTATTCATTCCTTTACACTTGTGTGTGTATAAGGTAGTTGTGGAATTATTAGATTACTGCTGTGAAATTGCTAGATTACTTGTTAGATATTACTGCATGGTCGGAACTAGAAGTACAGACATTTCGCTACACTCGCATTAGCATCTGCTAAACATGTGTATGTGACCAATAAAATTAGATTTGATTTGTGCTGATGTTGCTTCCAGTGGTAAATCGGTAGGGATTATTGCATCCCAGGACAGATGATTGTTACGCGCTTCAGTACTTGGCTGTCCCATTCTGTGAGTTTGTGTGGCGACTTTTACCATTGTTTTTCCTATACAGTTGACCGTGGCAGCTCTAGCAGTGTAGAAATTTGACAAACTGACTTATTGGGAAGGTGGCATCCTCTGACGGTGCCACGTTGAAAGTCACTGACCTATTTAGTATTCTACTGCCATTGTTTGTCTATGGAGATTGCATGGCTATCTGTTCGATTTTATACACCTGTCAATAACGGGTGTGGCTGAAATAGCCAAATCCACACATTTTAAGGGGTGTCCATATACATTTGTATATATAGTATATGTTCTGTGTTTAAAAAAAATCAACCGTACTAGTAGTTCAGTCTCTGGTCTTGTTTCATATTGATTACTGTCCGGTAGTATGTTCAAGGGCAGCAAAGAACGACCTAGCAAAGCTGCAGCTGGCTCAAAACAGAGCAGTACAGTTGCCCTTAAATGCCAGAATCAATCCCAGAACCTACAACAACAACATGAATGCCAGTCTTTGTGAGATTAACTGTGAGATTAACTGCTCCTCTTCTAGTTTTTATGAGAAACATTACTGTGATGAAATTTCCAGATTTTTCTGCATTATCAAATAACATACAGCTCAGACCAAGAGTCTCTTGTCAGTCCAGAACAAATTCCTGGCAATGCAAATTATTAGACAGAGCCACGACCGCATCCATTCCATTCCATTTCCAATAACTCAAGCAAACAGCAACATTAACTTAAAAAAATGTACAAATCATATCAAACTTTATTTGTCACATGCGCTGAATACAACAGGTGTAGATGCTATTGGGGGCCTGTTCGGCACGCCTTTTCCTGTAGTCCACAATCAGCTCCTTTGTCTTGCTCACATTGAGGGAGAGGTTGGTCTCTGACCTCCTCGCTATAGGCTGTCCCATTGTTGTCTGTAATCAGGCAACCACTGTTGTGTCGTTAGCAAAGTTAATGATGGTGTTGGAGTTGTGTTTGGCCACACAGTCGTGGGTGAACAGGGAGTACAGAAGGGAACTGAGCACCCACCCCTGAGGTGACCCAGTGTTGAGGATCAGCAGTCAGAGAGAGGTTGAAAATGTCAGTGAAAACACTTCCCAGGTGGTCCGCGCATGCTTTGAGTACACGTCCTTGTAATCGGTCTGGCCCGTAGCTTTGTGAATGTTGACCCGTTTAAAGGTTTTGCTCGCGCCGGCTACCGAGATCACACAGTCTGTCCGGAATAGCTGGTGCTCTCATGCATGCTTCAGTGTTGCTTGCCTCGAAGTGAGCATAGAAGGCATTTTGCTCATCTGGTAGGCTCACAACACTGGGCAGCTTGTGGCTGGGTTTCCCTTTGAGCCCTGCCACATCCGACAAGCATCAGAGCCGGTTAGTAGGATTCAATCTTAATCCTGTATTGACGCTTTGCCTGTTTGATGATTCATCTGAGGGTACATACCCCACAAGATGGCACAATAGGGACTGTGAAATGACACACACACACACACACATTATTCTTTAGATGTATTGTTTGCATATTGTAAGATGTGTGTGACTGTCCATGTCTATCAGTGTTTTGTTACTTTTCATGCTTTATGTTTTGTGTGGAACAACAGCTGCTGCTTTGGCAGAAACTACTGAAGCAGCATTTAATGTGGATCTGAATAAACAAATTAATTAGTGCTTATTATCAATATCTCTGCCATTACAGTATGTAGACACACTTTTCAACGACACTCAGAGAAATTATGGGAAGTCTGATATTTTTTGGGGGGAGTATTTTATTAGGCTCTCCAATAGCTGTTGCAAAAGCAGCATCTACTCTTCCTGGAGTCCACATGAATCATGATATAATACAGAACTTTAATAGGCAAGAACAGCTCAAGGACATTTAAAAACGCCAAACATAGCCTACATATCAATACATACAGTTGAAGACGGAAGTTTATGTACACCTTAGCCAATTACATTTGAACTCAGTTTTTCACAATTCCTGACATTAAATCCTAGTAAAAATTCCCTGTTTTTGGTCAGTTAGTATCACCACTTTATTTTAAGAATGTGAAATGTCAGAATAATAGTAGAGAGAATTATTTATTTCAGCTTTTATTTCTTTCATTCCATTCCCAGTGGGTCAGAAGTTTACATACACTCAATTAGTATTTGGTAGCATTGCCTTTAAATGATTTAACTTGGGTTAAACGTTTCGGGTAGCCGTCCACAAGCTTCCCACAATAAGTTGGGTGAATTTTGGCCCATTCCTCCTGACAGAGCTGGTGTAACTGAGTCAGGTTTGTAGACCTCTACTGTTGTTCTGGGATTGTTTTGCACTTTTCGCACCAAAGTACGTTCATCTCTAGGAGAAAAAACACGTCTCCTTCCTGAGCGGTATGACGGCTGCGTGGTCACATGGTGTTTATACTTGCGTACTATTGTTTGTTTTTCTGAGGTCTTGGCTGATTTCTTTTGATTTCCCATGATGTCAAGCAAGGAGGCACTGAGTTTTAAGGTTGGTCTTGAAATACATCCACAGGTACACTTCCAATTGACTCCGATGATGTCAATTAGCCTATAAACTTCTGACCCACTGGAATTGTGATACAGTGAATTATATGTGAAATAATCTGTCTGTAAACAATTGTTGGAAAAATAACTTGTGTCATGCACAAAGTAGATGTCCTAACCGACTTGCCAAAACTTGTAGTTTATTAAATTTGTGGAGTGGTTGAAAAACGAGTTTTAATGACTCCAACTTAAGTGTATGTAAACTTCCGACTTCAACCGTATACACAATATCAAGGTCAAATAGGGGTCAAGGTCAAAGGTTTTGTGCCATGAGGTGTTGTATTATCTGGTTTTTAGAAATGGAAAGGAGCTCTTGAGAGGAACAGAAAAAGTTCTCTCCTGTTTTGATGGTCTAAATGTGAGGTACTGATCTGAAACATCTTAAATATTTGATGATGACAGACAGATGGTCGGTCCCTACATGTGGAAGCTATTCTCATGCTAATGTCTCTTCTACACTGTGTCCCGAAGACCAGAGAGGAACGGAAACACAACGTTGTACACAGTACAGTACACCCAATACTTTCGCTTGGTTTATCCCCAGATTGCAGCTATTACAGTTGTAGACCTTTACTTGATCACGGGTTCAAGCAACATTATTTTGGAAGAAGGTCTCACTTATTGTAGTTGCTGTTGTGAACAGTGTTCATGTTGTGTTTTGTTCCTACCTAGGTTAGTTGAATGCACTGAAAGCTCTGTAGAAGAAGGTCTCACTTATTGTAGTTGCTGTTGTGAACAGTGTTCAGGTTGTGTTTTGTACCTACCTAGGTTAGTTGAATGCACTGAAAGCTGTGTAGAAGAAGGTCTCACTTATTGTAGTTGCTGTTGTGAACAGTGTTCAGGTTGTGTTTTGTTCCTACCTAGGTTAGTTGAATGCACTGAAAGCTGTGTAGAAGAAGGTCTCACTTATTGTAGTTGCTGTTGTGAACAGTGTTCATGTTGTGTTTTGTACCTACCTAGGTTAGTTGAATGCACTGAAAGCTCTGTAGAAGAACGTCTGTTAAATAGACCGAAATGTAAACATTAAAGCTGCATAGAATCCTTAAATTAAAAATCTAAGAGATAAGGATGGACGTATGTAATCGTTCTCAAAGTCACAGACGCAAGGACTGACTGTCTATGACATCGACTGTATAGTTCTAACAAATCTTTTGAAACTAGAGTTTGTTTACATTTACGCTGTTTACAAAACATTAGCGCTGACGGGCTGAATTCCATCACTGAAGTTCACGATTGGAATTTAAAGGCAAAGTTCACGCCCCCTGCCCTTTGCCCTCAGAACAGCCTCAATTCATCAGGGCATGGGAAAGGTGTTGAAAGCATTCCACGGGGATGCTGGCCCATGTTGACTCCAATGGTTCCCACAGTTGTGTCAAGTTGGTTGGATGTCCTTTGGGTGGTGGACCATTCTTGATACACACGGGAAACTGTTGAGCGTGAAAAACCCAGCAGTGGTGCAGTGGTGCAGTTCTTGACACACTCAAGACAGTGCACCTACTTCCATACCCCGTACGAAGGCACTTAAATCTTTTGTCTTACCCCTTCACCCTCTGAATGGCACACAAACACAATCCATGTCTCAATTGTCTGAAGGCTTTAAAAATCATTCTTGAACCTGTCTCCTCCCCTTCATCTACACTGATTGAAGTGGATTTAACAAGTGACATCAATATGGGATCAATATGATGAGCTGGATTCGCCTGTTCATGGAAAAAGCAGGTGTTCCTATTGTTTTGTGGTCCCATGTGGCTCAGTTGGTAAAGGATGGCGCTTGCAATTCCAGGGTTGTGGGTTTGATTCCCACATGGGACCCAGTATGGAAACAAGTATAACAATGTAGAAACTCAGTTGGTAAAGGATGTCGCTCTGGATCAGAGTGTCTGCAAAAACATATATTTATTTATGTTTTGTACACTCGGTGTATATTTTGGGTTCTGATGGGGTGCGACAGTTGAGCTATGCTCATGAGGCATTTATAAGTAATATTCTTTAAGAATCAATGGGTATAATTTATTAATTTAATGAATGTAGCAACTAAGTACTTCTAGCTTTAATGTAAAGGATCCTGTTGTACTTCAGTCAAACCTATAGTCTCTGTAAAAAAACAAATAATCAGTTCTGTTTTCTTTTCACTAATAATATCACATACATCTCATTCAAGCATTTCACACAAAGGCAGCACTTGACAATGTCACAAGACTATATCACTCAGTCTACTGAATCACTGAAACAGAGAGAGAGATCTGAATCACTGAAACAGAGAGAGAGAGAGAGATCTGAATCATTGAAACACAGAGAGAGATCTGAATCACTGAAACACAGGGAGACATCTGAAACAGAGAGAGAGAGAGATCTGAATCACGGAAACACAGAGAGAGATCTGAATCACTGAAACACAGGGAGACATCTGAAACAGAGAGAGAGAGAGATCTGAATCACTGAAACACAGAGAGATCTGAATCACTGAAACACAGAGAGAGATCTGAATCACTGACACACAGAGACATCTGAAAGGAATCTGCTCTTTGTAAACAAATGTAATTATTAGGTACTGCTTGGACATGTACATTTAAAAGAAAGGACATTGCTGTGTACAGTCTTTTGGGGTTTATTGTTTTTCTTTGGTCCACTGTTTTCAGAGAACTAATTGGGGGAAAAGTAAGTTGTACTGTATAGCTTTTTCTAGTAGATATTTCTACTATTGTCCCTATTTTCAGAGAAATCATTAGGAGAAATGTTATTTACTGTTATATACAAACAAACCTTTCTCTAAATATTTTCAAGAGTAAGTCCGTTTATTTGTCTTCTTTTTGAAAACATATGGTTGACCAACTGTCATTCCATTCCTTTGTCTGGTGTTAATTAATTCTCTCTCTCTCTCTCTCTCTCTCTCTCTCTCTCTCTCTCACTGTGTGTCTCTCTCTCTCTGTTTCCAGGACAGAGACTAAGGCTATCTCTCTCTCTCTCTCTCTCTCTCTCTCTCTCTCTCTCTCTCTCTCTCACTGTGTGTCTCTCTCTCTGTTTCCAGGACAGAGACTAAGGCTATCTCTCTCTCTCTCTCTCTCTCTCTCTCTCTCTCTCTCTCTCTCTCTCTCACTCTCTCTCTCTCTGTTTCTCTCTCTCTCTCTCTCTCTCTCACTGTGTGTCTCTCTCTCTCTGTTTCCAGGACAGAGACTAAGGCTATCTCTCTCTCTCTCTCTCTCTCTCTCTCTCTCTCTCTCTCTCTCTCTCACTGTGTCTCTCTCTCTCTCTGTTTCCAGGACAGAGACTCTCTCTCTCTCTCTCTCTCTCTCTCTCTCTCTCTCTCTCTCTCTCTCTCTCTCTCTCTCTCTCTCTCAGCAGTCAGACTTCATTTCCGGCACTTCTTCAGGGTCACTACCTTCTTTCTTCCGTCAGGTCACATGGTCTATTAAACAATAGCCCACTGATGCTCACTCCGGTGTGTCTTAATCAGTCAACAAGAGCCTCATACAAAAAAACATGTTTTCTTTGTCTTCTCATAGTCCTCCTTTGTGTTGTCGTGCAACCCTCTACAATTCTTTTCATTTAAAAAAAAAATAACTTTGTCAGTAAATTGTTTGTAAAGGTGTCGGTTTCACCTCAACTCGTTATTATGAGCCGGTTTCCTGGACAGAGACGAAGGCCATTCCTGAACTAAAAAGCCTGTCGTAAGGAGATTCTCCATTGAAAGTGATTTTTAGTTCAGGACTAGACTTAATCTGTGTCTGGGAACCTGGACCTATGTGTCTGAGAAACTGGCCCTATGTGACTGGGACACTGGCCCTATGTGTCTGGGAAACAAACCCTATGTCTCTGGGAACCTGGCCCTATGTGTCTGGGAAAGAAACCCTATGAGTCTGGGAAACAAACCCTATGTGTCTGGGAAACAAACCCTATGAGTCTGGGAAACAAACCCTATGAGTCTGGGAAACAAACCCTATGATTCTGGGAAACAAACCGTATGTCTCCGGGAAACAAACCCTCTGTGTCTGGGAAACGGGCCCTATGTGTCTGGGAAACTGGCCCTATGTCTCCGGGAAACAAACCCTCTCTGTCTAGGAACTGGCCCTATGTGTTTGGGAAACAAACCCTATGTCTCCGGGAAACAAACACTATGTGTCTGAGAAACAAACCCTACGGGTCTGGGAAACAAACCCTATGTGTCTGGGAAACTGGCCCTATGTGTCTGGGAAAGTGGCCCTATGTGTCCGGGAAACTGGCCCTATGTGTCTGGGAAACTGGCCCTATGTGTCTGGGAAACAAACCCTATGAGTCTGGGAAACAAACCCTATGTGTCTGGGAAACAAACCCAATGTCTCCTATGAAACAAACCCTATGTGTCTGGGAAACAAACCGTATGTCTCCGGGAAACAAACCCTCTGTGTCTGGGAAACGGGCCCTATGTGTCTGGGAAACTGGCCCTATGTCTCCGGGAAACAAACCCTCTCTGTCTAGGAACTGGCCCTATGTGTTTGGGAAACAAACCCTATGTCTCCGGGAAACAAACACTATGTGTCTGAGAAACAAACCCTACGGGTCTGGGAAACAAACCCTATGTGTCTGGGAAACTGGCCCTATCTGTCTGGGAAAGTGGCCCTATGTGTCTGGGAAACTGGCCCTATGTGTCTGGGAAACAAACCCTATGAGTCTGGGAAACAAACCCTATGTGTCTGGGAAACAAACCCAATGTCTCCTATGAAACAAACCCTATGTGTCTGGGAAACGGGTCCTATGTGTCTGGGAACCAAACCCTATGTGTCTGGGAAACAAGCTCTATGTGTCTGGGAAACAAACCCCATGTGTCTGGGAAACAAACCCTATGTGTCTGGGAAACAAACCCTATGTGTCTGGGAAACAAACCCTATGTCTCTGGGAAACAAACCCTCTGTGTCTGGGATGCTGGCCCTATGTGTCTGGGAAACAAACCCTATGTGTCTGGGAAACTGGCCCTATGTGTCTGGGAAACTGGCCCTATGTGTCTGGGAAACTGGCCCTATGTGTCTGGGAAACAAACCCTATGTGGCTGGGAAACAAACCCTATGTGTCTGGGAAACGGGCCCTATGTGTCTGGTAAAATGGCACTATGTCTCCGGGAAACAAACCCTCTCTGTCTAGGAACTGGCCCTATGTGTTTGGGAAACAAACCCTATGTCTCCGGGAAACAAACCCTATGTGTCTGAGAAACAAACCCTACGGGTCTGGGAAACAAACCCTATGTGTCTGGGAAACTGGCCCTATGTGTCTGGGAAAGTGGCCCTATGTGTCTGGGAAACTGGCCCTATGTGTCTGGGAAACAAACCCTATGAGTCTGGGAAACAAACCCTATGTGTCTGGGAAACACACCCTATGTCTCCTTTGAAACAAACCCTATGTGTCTGGGAAACGGGTCCTATGTGTCTGGGAAACAAACCCTATGTGTCTGGGAAACAAGCTCTATGTGTCTGGGAAACAAACCCCATGTGTCTGGGAAACAAACCCTATGTGTCTGGGAAACAAACCCTATGAGTCTGGGAAACAAACCCTATGTGTCTGGGAAACAAACCCTATGTGTCTGGGAAACAAACCCTATGTGTCTGGGAAACAAACCCTATGTGTCTGGGAAACAAACCCTATGAGTCTGGGAAACAAACCCTATGTGTCTGGGAAACAAACCCTATGTGTCTGGGAAACAAACCCTATGTGTCTGGGAAACAAATCATATGTGTCTGGGAAACAAACCCTATGTGTCTGGGAAACAAACCCTATGTGTCTGGGAAACGGGCCCTATGTGTCTGGGAAACTGGCCATATGTCTCAGGGAAGCAAACCCTCTCTGTCTAGGATCTGGCCCTATGTGTCTGGGAAACAAACCCTATGTCTCCGGGAAACAAACCCTATGTGTCTGGGAAACAAACCCTATGTCTCAGGGAAACAAACCCTCTCTGTCTAGGAACTGGCCCTATGTGTCTGGGAAACTGGCCCTATGTGTCTGGGAAACAAACCCTATGAGTCTGGGAAACAAACCCTATGTGTCTGGGAAACAAACCCTATGTCTCCGGGAAACAAACCCTCTGTGTCTGCGAAACTGGCCCTATGTGTCTGGGAAACTGGCCTTATGTGTCTGGGAAACAAACCCTATGAGTCTGGGAAACAAACCCAATGAGTCTGGGAAACAAACCCTATGAGTCTGGGAAAAAAAACCTATGTGTCTGGGAAACAAACCCTATGTGTCTGGGAAACAAACCCTATGTGTCTGTGAAACTGGCCCTATGTGTCTGGGAAACTGGCCCTATGTGTCTGGGAAGCTGGCCCTATGTGTCTGGGAAACGGGCCCTATGTGTCTGGGAAACAAACCCTATGTGTCTGGGAAACTGGCCCTATGTGTCTGGGAAACTGGACCCTACGTGTCTGGGAAACTGGCCCTATGTGTCTGGGAAACTGGCCCTATGTGTCTGGGAATCTGGCCCTATGTGTCTGGGAAACAAACCCTATGTGTCTGGGAAACGGGCCCTATGTGTCTGGGATACTGGCCCTATGTCTCCGGGAAACAAACCCTCTCTGTCTAGGAACTGGCCCTATGTGTTTGGGAAACAAACCCTATGTCTCCGGGAAACAAACCCTATGTGTCTGAGAAACAAACCCTATGTCTCCGGGAAACAAACGCTCTCTGTCTAGGATCTGGCCCTATGTGTCTGGGAAACAAACCCTATGTCTCCGGGAAACAAACCCTCTCTGTCTAGGAATTGGCCCTATGTGTCTGGGAAACTGGCCCTATGTGTCTGGGAAACAAACCCTATGAGTCTGGGAAACAAACCCTATGTGTCTGGGAAACAAACCCTATGTCTCCGGTAAACAAACCCTCTGTGTCTGGGAAACTGGCGCTATGTGTCTGGGAAACTGGCCTTATGTGTCTGGGAAACAAACCCTATGAGTCTGGGAAACAAACCCTATGGGTCTGGGAAACAAACCCAATGAGTCTG